>NW_027137449.1:218949-346004 GCF_001889945.1 Aspergillus brasiliensis CBS 101740 | reverse complement strand
TTTTCTTTTTCTTTTTCTTTTTCTTTTTCTTTTTCTTTTTCTTTTTCTTTTTCTTTTTCTTTCTTTCTAACGTGCTAAATTTTTTCATTATGACTACACTGTAGCCAGTGACATGATGATTATTAGCCCCATAGCCTAAATGAGAGCAAATCCTCAAATACAATCTACCATCCCGACATGACAATAACCCTCAACCACGGCCAATAAACCCCCCAGCCCCAAATTTCCCTAGCCCAGATCCATTACAACTGCAACCCAAATATCTGTTCGTATAGTGCTCATTCCTACCGCTGCAGACATTCTAATTACATGGGCAGACGTTCCTCCCGCGGCCATACCCGCCAGGACAACCTAAATATGAACACTAGGGGGACCTAGGAGACGGGTCATTCATGGCTTCATCTGTCTATTGCAATAAAAACACTCCAGGCCATGTTAGGTTGCTGCTGCTAAAAAGCGAAGGTTAACGGCAGTTGATGAGAGACTAGCCTGTCTTTGTGTCTTTCGCAGGTGGACAGGAAACACAATGAGCATTGACTCTACCCCCTTCAGAGTCCTTCCACCTTTTAGATCTCTGATGGCCAACCTAGGCTTGTAAAGGTCTCCTGGCTTATGTGTCTTTGGAAAGGCTATGTTATCCCAAGATGTAATGTTCCCTGCTTTTGGGTTAATAGGTGCAGTTCCCCAACTTGCGCCGTTTACTCTGCTATGTGTGCATAAGTCTAGTTCGACCCTCATTTGTTTAGGTAGTTCAATAGACGAAGAATATCAAGTACCAGAACATTTACCTCAGACTGTACCAGCCAGCTGATTGACAGTTCTTATCCCCTTTCACCTAGACAGGAAGACAGAAATAACGCTACGAGGTTGGAACTAGCTTGCATATTGAACCCATTGCCCAGAAGAGCGTCAACACACTTGACCGCTTTCTATACCGCCTGATACGGCAGAACCTCGTCGACCTCGCAAAAAAATGTGCGGATATAAACGGATATAAGCGGATATATTTTTGAACAGCTCCGAAAAACTCAATCAGGATTCTGTACACTTTTTTACCGCCTTTGAGCTGGGGTGGCAGAAAATGGTCACCACATAGTGTTGACCCATTATTAACACACCGTGTGCTATGCTCCAAGTCACTCCCAATAGATTACTCAATTAAATAATCTCTGTCTGATACTCTCCGGAGATGAAATTCGTACTCATGACCGCGGGATGCGGAGAACAGTAATTCCTGTATACTAAGCTCTGCTACTATAGTAGCTACCGCATAGAATGCGGATAATTGGAATTTTGAGCTTGCATAGACTGATTTCCTTATAGACAGATGATGTTAAGCCAAGGTACAAATACAGAGAGTCTCAGGCATGTTGCTCAGAATATCGAAGATTAACATTCTCCAAACTAAGTATGCGCTTAGCAATTGTGATATTATCTGACCGTGGCAGTCTCAAGTCATCAGATCTTTTCCGCCCCCTGCCAGTCAAGTGCAAATGGCATCCGGTGCATCTTGCTCGGGATCATCCGCAGTATCCCCTGTTCCTATGAGTTTGCATCGACCTGCTGCATGGATACGTCCGTCGGCCTCTATAAGGTATTTCTCCTTCGCCATATCCAGGTGCATTAGCTCGAAGTCTATTCGCAGCATGAGATATATGTCACAGACCCAGACTTTTGAAGTCGAAGCGAAATTCCTTTTCCTGTCATCCACGATAACCTTCTCTGATGCTTTTAGCTGAGGTATATGATAATGCTTTTCGGAGGTGACCAGGGATTGTCATCTTCAGTATATGCTACCGCGATTTATCAAGAAAGTCATTCGTTTTTTCCAGAACCTGATCAACATTGCTCAAGAATCATGCTAGATATAGGCCATCTTCAGTAGAAGGGCTATCACATACGACCACAGGGTGTGGAAAACAGGGCTTCCCGTCCGCTCAGCCGTACTTAAGCCACACGCCGGGAGGTTAGTAGTTGGGTGGGTGACCACCAGCGAATCCCTTCTGTTGTATGTATCCTTCTTATTTTGTTTTTACAGGTGCGACTGCACTGTCAGCCTCTTAGGGATCAGACGTTGGGAGGTGGGAAGGTGGGAAGAGGGAGTCGGGGTTGTGTGGGCAGAGTGGAGACATTTGATGTGACCTTTTATCGGACGCCTACCGGGCTACCTCCTCCAGACGAGTATTCAATAGAGCTAATGGAATATGTGAGGTCTGCTGATAGTTGGTTGTTCTTGTTGTTGCACGAACTCTCGACAATTGACAACTGGATAAAGCGGGTAGACATGGTCCAAGAAGACCGCAATGGGGGCATGAAGATGTCTCCTTTCCGGCAGACTAAAGATCCCCTTGACCCGTAGATATACGAGGAGTTCTTCTTCGGCTGGACAGGGAGGTATTCGGGGTTAAGGTAGCTGGATAGGATACGAAAGATGACATTCATCAATCAGACTAGGGGCTATTGCGACAATACTTCCGAATTATTAACCACCTGCAGGACTATTGATTTATTCTCTCCATTGAGTTTATCATATCAGGGTAAGCCATACATACTTAGGTATCCTTTGGTCAATGCTGGCCCCAAGGGCTAGGGTCAACGCCTCTCTCCTAGTTCATTCATACTCATATGCTTCCTCCGAATAGTCATCCCATTTCTCGTCACTTAGCTCGGGATAATCGCACACCTTTCGTGCAGTGAAAGTTACGCTTGGTCCAACACAAGGAAACCCGACCTTTGCCGTCAAGGTGGCAAAGTTCCCATCTTCAAATCTCATAGTACCGTGCTCTGGGTGGGAGAAGATCTCACCTTCGCTATATTTTCGACATCTGTGCTTCAATCGGTACGTGCAAGTTTGGGCCTTCCCTGCCTTGGCTTTCTTCGACGGTCTGCCCCGTTTCGAAGCGATTGGCTTTCGCTTATTTTTGATCCCTGGTCTTCCATAATCGTCGTCATCTTCCACTCCGCAGTCCCCCTCTTCCTCGCTCTCCATCATATCCCCTTCTGAAATGATCATAACGCCTGCCACTACTCCGAAATCGAAAGTAGCATGAAACGTTCCCTTCTGCTCTGTGTCATGAATATCAAGTGTCATGTCATCCGCTAGATCCGACCACTGATTCTCGATCTCCTCACAATCAACGATGTAACTGCCGACCGGCGATTTAGCTTTCTGCGCCTCAGCGCCCTTCATCCGCTTAAGTTTATCAAGATACTCCGCGTGCATCTCCGCGCGTTCAATTTCTCTCATCTGCTCCCAGGGGATATCATTTCTTACTTCCACATTCGCATACTGATTTGCTGCTCTCATGACAGCAGCCCCGTCCCATCCTAAGAAGATTGCCCGCTTTTCTGACCCCATAACAGTCTGGTGATGCAAGCCCTCCACCTTATAAGCCGCCTCTCGCATGGGCCCTGAACGATCTTCGACGAATCGAGGAAGGAAAACCCCGATGACAGTGGTCGTTCTTTTATGACTTGAGTTTTGTTCATGAGCTGGTACGAAGTACTTCTGCATCACCCAGTCGGGGTGGTAAGATAGTGCCTCCATATCACATTTGCTAAGCCATTTCTGATGGAGCTGTTCCTCCAAAGCCAAAATGTGTGCGGGAACAGCATCGCATTTTCCTTTTTGAATAATTTTTCTCATCAGGCGTTCGCCGGTGCCGGAGATTTGACTTTCCTTGAAGGGCACTCCATAGTGTTGTAGCTGGCTGAGCACAAAATCGGTACGGTCTCGCAACATCTTCTGGCCTTCGCGGCTGAGCTTGGGTACGAACATGCTTCGGAGGGAGAGAGGTTCTACTCGCTCATTGTCCCCGCGTGTAGTGCGAAACCGGCCGAATGAAGAGGTGAAGCCATCGCGGGTGATAGCTTTGCCGTATCTCATGGTGGGGTGTGTCAAGATGAAGTGAGTGAGTTTCCAGATCTGTCGGGTGAGTGGGCGTGTTGTCAAGTAGACTTGATAGATAAGGGTCGCCTAGAAGGTAGGAGATTCCAAATAGGCCGCAAGAAAGTGGACGGAGGTTGTGTCTGCGAGACGCAGCGCAGCCCGGGGGCAGGGGGATGATGCAGTTTTAAGTAACCCGACTACACCATTAAAATTCACCTTGTCGATGCAATTACCTGACGTGTAGGGAAGATTCAATGAAAGGATCTATGTGTAATAAAGTTCTCACTGCGAGATTCAATACATTGCTCAGGTCACTGTAGCAAATTGCACGCGCGGGCAGTTAATACATTGTCGTCTGATTGTTAAATTATACGGCTTTAGTTGCGCACAGCGCCCTACTATTTTTAGATTGTTGATTTGTACGAAAGACGATGTCCCGATCAGCGGGTCCCAAGAACAGTAGAAATACAACTAGCAGAGAAGTGGTGATGTGTTCAGGCTCATTGCAAGTGAAGTATTCCTAATGAGGTATTGTGGGCGTGACTGAGGAGTACAAGTTGCTTGTCGGGAATGGAAAAACCTCGGAAAAGTGAATAAATACCCTTTCCTTTCCTTTCTAGTTCTATTTTAAATATGGCGTTAAAGCTTCTGACTAGCAACGACCTCAGAATAGGAGATCCTTCATCGCCAAATTTGGCGACAACTTTGACCAATTTTCTATATGGATGTATCACCTATATGACTGTTCCCAGTCATGCCAGTCAAGCGATACGCTCTTGTAGCGTGCCTGTTTTCTATCTACTACTCATCTCATATTGAAATTCACAAGCAGGATATACTCTAGGTAGTTTACGATCTTGCTCCAGAAAATTGATTCTGCTTGATTGCTGCTCAAAAACTCATAAGAAGAACATCATATATATGAAGCCGGAATTATCTGATGTTCACCTGTATCAATGGGTGGCTCCTCACCTCCTGAACAAACGGAGTTGGCTGCTCCTTTTCCTCTTCCGCAATACCTTCAACGAAGGCCCTCCCAACTATCTTGTAAAATTGGGAATCCGACTCATCGATGGCCGTATCTCCATTCATTTCACGGAGTACAAAAATTAGAGGAAGACCTGAGGCAATAAAAAGGCAATCACCACTCTCAATATCGCAGTCAGTGAATCCAATGCTCCGAGGCTTACCAGGGCCGGAGCAGATCACAAAGATGCGTTTTCCACCCATTATAGAAAAATGATGTTTCAGTAGGTCAATGCATTCATTTACTGCTTCAGCTGAACCATCCGCCGTTTCATTCAGAGAAATTGAAAATTCCATGAATCGGGTAAAAAGCGCGAAAGTTGATACCTTTGAAGATTTGGTGTAAGTGTAGCACGCTCTTATTACAGTGTCGGCAAGTCCAGACGGGTCTGGATGCTGAGAGTCCTTTCTGATACAAGAAGAGAGGCTTAGGATGTGCGGGAGTGAGTGCAGCCCCTCTGAGGCTACTGCCTTTGAGTAACAGACACAACCCACACTCCGACCCCAAAGCTCCAAGGTACGGAGATCATCTCCAATTGCAGTTGAGTGGCTATCGTCCTGGTCCCAGAGATCTTTTGCGGGAGGTGCGTCACGACAATAAGCATTCCACAACAGGCGTCGACGTGTTGTATCTGTTGTAACAAAGTCAAGTACCCATGATGGGAGTGACGGGTCCTGGCAAAACTCAAAATGTTCGAGTACTTTCAGATATTTTTCCTTGTGCAGGACATGTGTGGTTGTTTCGTGCAGAAATTGAGCAAGAGGCTTGTGGTAATCTGGAGGGGAAATTACTTGAACCTCAGGTGCCAGTGCGTATAATGCATACACTCGATCCAGAGAGTTGCTCGATTTACGATGAGCTGTCCAGATTAACAATGAACCGAGGGTGAAGCCGAGTAGCCGTCCGTCATTAGGGCGAATAGCCTCATATTTGAAAACATCAGTTGGTAATAAGTCCAGGAAGGTTCGATCACATTTCTCCAGTCGTTCTTTGTCGAGTTTCCGCATGGCTTCGGCGTACTCCGGTTCTTCATCGTCTAGGTTCTCCAACGACTTGGTTGCGAACGACCAATATTTCAACAATTGGTCTTCGATGTTACCCATTATGAAGGAGATCCGTCCACACATGCATATAGGCCGCTTCCTTGGCACAATCCATTCCTGAAAAGTCCACAGACGCCGCCAATACGGGGAGTGGAATATTTCGCAGAAGCCTAAGTAGGCTCGCCATTTTCTGAGGTTTCTTTTACGAGTTTCCTCCGGTGACAAAGTGATCTCGTCGCAGGTGTCGTGCCAGAACTGGCTTCTTGGAGTATGTTCTCCTCTTGTCCAATCATTGTAGGCAATTGCTTCTTCAATGTTGGGGCTCGGCTCTCCCAACCAAGCAATTACTGAGCTTGCATTCCGGTAGATTTGGCTCATCAGAGGAACCTGTGTGTTTTTCTCAAGCATGTCTTCTTGGTTGATGCAGAAATAGTCAACCCAGACTACCCGTTCTTCTTTTGGCTGACGAAGGGCGCGTAAGAATCGTTCAAGATTTGTTGGTACGGCAATTTTGTGGCCGTTCACCCAAGCATCAGCTGTGGCCGTGATGTCACCCCAGACATACGAAAGTGCTTCGAACTCAAGCTCATCATTGAGTGACACTGAGTAAAGTGAGCCCTGCACAGGATTCGCTTCATTTTCATCAGGCCAAATTTTGAAGAGTCGAACTTCGTTCTTAGCGGGGTCAAGTCTCTCATATAACATCGCGATTAGATACCGAGGGACTAGAAGTCGCAAAGTGATGTAAGTGAGTGGGGATGCCAAATATTAAGCTTGAATCTGACAGCCCTGTCTAGACCCCAAGGTTTTACGCTTCTTTATCATCAGAAGGCGCACGGTCGCGCATCATGCATTGACACGTCACCCTCCGTCGGTGTTGCCAAAATCAACTAGCCGGAACTCGGAATCAACACCATAGGTCGACAGTACTTTTTCGTTGCAGGAAGCAGTAAGATCCACTTTTTGATAACACTTATCAGGGTGATTCAGGCCCATGACTCATGTGGCTTTTTTTTGATGCGGATCTATGGAGCTGTCGAAAAGGCTATACAATGTGAACTGCTCCGCCTCATACATAGCCTCCAGTACTGACACTACGATCTGGGATCCGAAGAATTCATTGGCGGAAGCTTGAGAGCCAAGACAGCCGCTCTCAGCGAATAATATTACACCAGACACTGCCACTTCAGGTAAGCAAGAAAACATCAGCGCTTCATATGTATGTAATATCTGAACCGTGGATTTTGCTGCGTCTCCAGCAACGGAAAACATGGACTTTAAGGGGATAAGAGGGGTATGTATGAAATGATCGCAAATATATATAGTATATAACAAGTGTAGTTTACCGCATCTTCAATTTACGTATAGTGGTTATTCCACTACCTATGGTTCAAGTATACCCTTTTCAAGTAACCGTGTATTCCTCTCCGCTATCCACACCAACAAAGCGAGGTCTAGATTGACTTAATGGGGTGCTAAGAAATGAATGCTGCAATCAAACAAACAGGTATATCTTAGGCTGAGCTGACTATATAATATAGGCCCAAGAGGTCTTCGATTAATCGGCTCCTGGTTTCTTCCAGAAACTGAACTATCAAGGTACTGATCTATTCACTAGGATTCTTCAGCGTTTTCCAATTGAGATTCTGTAGTGTGGCACCAGGCTGTATTACGCGTCGTATCAACTTACCAACAGAAGAATTATATATTCACATTTATACTTGCCCCGATATTGCCTGGGCACATTGGTATAGCTCAATACCAGGGAGCAAACCTGGTTTTCTCATAAATTTTGACGCCTCCAGAAATTTCAAGTACATGGTTTCATCAAGCCATTTTTTGTACGTAATTTTGAGATCTGCATGCACGTGCTGCAAACCAGATAGGACCTAGAAAAAAATTGGTGTGTCCAGCACGGCCGGGATCGATATTGTTTTGGGCCGTCAATCTGCCAACACTTCTGCCACTCACTGTGGCATTTGTGTCCACATACTGACCTGGTAGTCAGCCGCCAAAGCCAACATCGGAGGACTCGTAGCCAATCGACCACCAGCACCCGGAACTCGATGAACAAGAAAGTGATTGGCTGAGCCAGGATTGATACCCAAATTTCCCATCCATTTGGAAAAGCATTTGCGGCGGCTAAGTGAGAGGCGGGTGGATGGGGCGAATACCTTTGGTGTTGCAAATCGCCGGCTCCGTGTCTACCAATTTGATACACCAGAGCCTAGGCTCAGCGTATAACTCAAGGTCATGATTGGTATTTATCATTCTATTTATACTGTTGGGCCCGCTTCCTTCGCTCTGTAGAAGCGCCCCGGTTATTTCCATATGGAGCAAGAAAAGCAAATCAAACGGAAGCAGATACCGTCCTTTGAAGCCCAGCAGAATGTAGGGACAGAGGGAACGAATCTCAGGAAGCCAACTAGAAATGCTGTCTCATGATAACGTTGAATTTCATAGTACTGGGAGCCAAGATACATGCCTTCACTGCCTGCGCTTACTTAACATCTGACGAGTCCTCAGCCACCCTCTTCACCCTCCTCAGCCAAGTTCCCAGATCAAAGGTACCATCACTCAAATCTCTGACATTGCCGACAAATTTAAAAACGTAACCAAAATCATCCACGGGCTCATTGCCGTCGGTATAGTTGATACGACACGGATCGGCCCGATAATTGTCCGTTTCATAGCTGGCGAGCCTCTCCCCATGCTCTTGTGTTTCGACATGATAGACAGCCCCATGAACAACCTTTTCTGGGGCATCTAGGAGAGCTGGGTACTGGCCCCATAGCTTGCATTCGTAGCCTGTAATGGTGGCGGGTCGAAGTTGTGGCTCGGTTCCCAAGCCGAGGACATCGCGGAGCATAGCGGGATCAGACAGGCTGCCGTAGAAGAAATAAGGGCCGGTCGGCGCAGCAAATGGATCTGTATGAGTTTGTGGCCTTTCAGGTTGGAAGGAATAGCCAGGAGGAGCAGACTCCAGCTTCATGGCGAACGGGGAGACTTTCGAGCTTGGTTCTTCAGGCGGAGGAGGGGAAGGGGCAGAGCCAGTGGCTTCCTCGTCTCCTTGACTGTCAGACATTTCTTCGGCTTGATGATCAACACGGTGTCTACAAGGCGGAGGTAAGAACCAGCTAATGGATCCCAAACAGTTGAATATGCCAGTAACGCATTATCTGATTCTCTGAAAGCTCCCAATCTTATGTGACGCGCGCAAGTGCATTGACCCCCTTGGCGTTTAACCTTTCACCACCTCTTGCTGCGAAGTTCCGAAACCAATCTCGACATGTGTTTAACGCTGTTTCAATCTCTTGTTTCTTCGCTCGGTGCTAGAGCCTTTTCCCTGATGCATCATGGAGGGTACTTATTTTTTATCTGAGCTTGAATGATTTTATCAAGCAAAGGGCAAATTTCCTGGTGGCATAGGTATTGGTTTCAGGTAACTACGGTTATCAGACTACATACACTGTCTCCAGTGTCATGCAAAAGTCGACTGATGTCAAGAAGGCCCACTCGTATATATCTTGGTTCACCTACGTCCGTCAGTTGCGTTTGTACTACCGGATAAGCAACAAGAACTTGCTTGTGAGCTCGTCATGATGGAGATGTGTTTGGGAAGTTGCATTGTCCTTGCGATCTTACAAGTACGCTTTACCTATTTCGGGAGTATGCATGGGCCTGGCGCTAATGCGGCAGGGATGATAATGGTCCAGGCAACGATGTCCTGTTTCTAATTATCGCCTTGGCCCCTTCGCCTTAATCAACAGGTTGAATTATGGTGGGGGCTGTGCTTCAGGGTGTCGGCGCTCCCGCATGACACGTAGTATATCTAGCGCTAACTCGGGTGTATCAGTGAAGATGCGTAACATCACTGCCATGTGATGTAGCAGGTATAATTATGTCGCTAGAATATAATAATCATCCATAAGTTCTACACTATGTCAACCATAATAGCTGTCTAATAATAGACTTGCATCGGACGCAAAGTAAAGGCGGCCAGGGCTTGGCAGTCCACGGAGTTGACCTCATCTTCTACTCCTTCCTTTAACTTAGTTATAAGTAACCCACCCGCGCCTTCCCTACCGTCAGTATCTTTGTGCGCTCGATGTTTCTCCTCATGGACAATGGTGAAGACCTTTCAGAGAATCGCCATTGCTAAACGGATATCACCCCTTCTTTGTTTCCGCAAGCCATGGGTCTGTTCCCAAGGGCCTGCCATGTCTCTTTCGGCCCACCGACACTTAGCCACCAGTCCACCAGCACTCGACGAGGAATTCTTTCGAAATACATCACGACGATGGATGTAGATTACAATCATCATAGCTTTGAATTTTTGTTACTCAATGTCAGCTAGATTCAACGAGGCCGAACGTTTAAACGAACGATACGTCAAGTCTCGACCAACAGAGCTCCAACGGATCGCTGGCAATGCGCTAGAACA
This sequence comes from Aspergillus brasiliensis CBS 101740, assembly GCF_001889945.1. Taxonomy (NCBI): domain Eukaryota; kingdom Fungi; phylum Ascomycota; class Eurotiomycetes; order Eurotiales; family Aspergillaceae; genus Aspergillus; species Aspergillus brasiliensis. Next base: position 335,601 of record NW_027137449.1, on the reverse strand, counting down.
AGACTATTGCCCTGATATTGCTAAGCTTGCAGAGGGAGGATTCAACAAAGTATTCCTTCTGCGAGCAAAGGATGGTCGTGAAGTGGTTGCGCGAATTCCCACACCTATTGCCGGGCCGCCTCACTACACAACCGCCAGTGAGGTAGCTACGATGGACTTTTTGCGAGATATCCTCAAACTGCCAGTACCGAAGGTCTTGGCGTATTCAACATCATCGGACAATCCTATTGGAGCAGAGTATATTCTGATGGAACGGGTAGAGGGGGAGAGTCTGTCCTCGCGATGGTTATCTCTCACGACTGAGGAGGTGAAAGACATCATGACGCAAATCGCAGATATAGAAAGGAAGATTTTTGACTTCCAGTTTCCTGCATATGGATGCTTATATCACAAGAAGGACCTTGGTGGGGAGGCCCAAATACCTATTGTGGAAGATTATTGTATCGGTCCTGTGTCTGCCCGGCAGTTTTGGCATGGCGAACGAAGCAAAACAGAGATTGACCGTGGGCCCTGTAGGTCTCCTGCTTTTCTTCGCCCCCCTTTCTTCTTGGTTGTTAGAATCAGAACGAACGAGACCACAGCTGATCATTCCTATAGGGCTATCTCCCGTAGACTGTGTTACCTCCGCAGCTCGCCGAGAAATGGCTGTCATTCAGCGTTATGCCAAACCTCAGCCTCGCCAGACATTCCTCCTACCGACCAACTATAACATCGATTCCTCTGAGCATATTTCGTTACTTTCACAATTCCTACAATTGGCGCCTTACTTAATCCGACCGGGTTCTTACAGCGCTCCAACGCTGAGGCACCCTGATTTGAGTCTGAGCAATATTTTATTGGCACCTGGATCAACCAAAATCATCAGTATTATCGACTGGCAAGATGCTGTGATATTCCCTCGCTTCATGCAAGCAGGATATCCTGCATTTTGTGAACATGACTCCTCCCAGCCTCAAAGTCTACGGATTCCATCTCTCCCCGATGATTTTAATGAGATGGATGTCGAACAACAGAGACAAGCCAGAGCCACCTTTCGCTTAGAAGAGGCCAACCTCTACTACACAGCCGCCACAGGTGTACACAATGAAAAACACATGGATGTATTGAAATTTCCTCATCTCGGAATGCGGCAGTATCTCATTCGCCAGACTGGGTATCCATGGGACGCAGACGTAATTAATCTCCGTGCTGCATTAGTGGGGATCACGACTACATCAGTATGGAGCCGTATCTCCTCGGCAGTTTGTCCAGTTGTATTCAGTGATGAAGAACGAGAGGTTGCCATGGCAGAATCACGTGAATGGAACGACTCTGAACAGCTACTATCCCAGGTTAGAGAATACCTCGACATCGATCCCGAAGGCGGGACCGAGCCAGATAACTATGAGAGGGCCATCGAGGGCAATCGACGATTTCGCATGGAAATGGTTAAGCAGTCAGAGGCGGATCAGCAGGAGATCTGTTGGCGGAATTGGCCCTATAAGGATGCAGAGGATAACAGCATGCCTCCTTTCGAGGATAGCTAGCTTTTGGTGCGAATACGTTATACTCAGTCATCTCAAGAATTCATTCATCTCTGACTCGATGATTCTACAGTGAGAGTCGGAAATAGATTTTCCTCAGGACACACATCGGTTGTTTCTCGGCCCATATCCAAAGCCCCGCTAGTCCGCACCTGGTTTTCGTTGAGCTTTCGCCACGTATCAGGGAAATGGGTTCCCAACTGCGTACTCTATCCTTGTTTCGTGAGGATATGTCGTTGCATCAGGAGATAGATGCAATAGAGCCATTGGAGATGTTGTTCCACTCCGAGGAATACAATCTGGTGAGTGATGGCCATGCCGTCGCAAATGTTTCTCACAACCAGTGATCCGGAATGGTTATCACGGAACATGAGACTCGGATATAGCAAACTGAATTATCCAATCTACAAAAGTCACGCCATCTCATTCAACGCCATTAGGTAGGGGGGTGTGGAAGACCCAGGGATAATATGCCTGCTAGCAGAGATACTAACAAGTTCCTTGAATCTGGCAAGCGCTGGAAGCATACATGCTCAGAAAAATAGGAAGAGGAACTGTCCGTGCACGCTGGTAAGACTGTATTCTCATTCGCTGCAATGAAGCTCTGAGCCTCTTCCTTAGGCCTGCATCCAGCCTGAACGGCGACATGGGGTCACCGTTTCGTATATAATCCAACGCCTCCTTTACCCCGTGGAAACTTACTAACGGAAAAATCATATATATACTGCCTGGTTTATGGCCATCCTAGTTGCAGTGGCCTGCCATCTGAGAATAGGAAGTGACCTGGGAGTGGCTGACTATTGAAATTGCAGGAGATGGCAAACACCACTCATGCTGACGTAAATGATAAGACAAACTGTTCCCAACTTGATCATGGAACAGACGATGGAGCTTGGTCAATTCGCGGAGCGTTTAGCACTAGAGATACACAGTATACGGAGTTAGTAGTTAAGCTGCAGTGGTATGTCAGGAGTTTGCGTTGTCCCATAGCATACGCTAGGAAGCCCGCCTTTGGGAAATACGGTTAGATCGTTGGTTCTTCTGCCTACCGAAGCAACGCATACGAAGCCCTTAATTAGGCAGCCTATATAAATGCCATGCTGCAGAAGAATTAAGACTATTCTATAAATATCTTTGGAACGGCTTCATGATTACGGGCTTCGTACGCGTTGTGCTGGTTAACAGAATAGCTTCAAATTACCTTTATATTTGGAAGGCGGAATCAAACGTGGCTAGCGTATAGTTATTATGTGCACGATATGTTAGTAATTATATAAGCGTAAATAGACGGCAAAATAAGGTTAGCTAGGACGGGTCATGCAAGCGAACCAATCAGAGATTTTCCTAGCATTCACTATTACGCCTCGTACTCGTATATAGATGCCCACACTTGGTCTCGAGTGAAGCAAAGCTAGAGAGTACGCGCCCGCGGAGTCCGAAGCACCTTTGATCGCAGCAGCTACACAGTTAATCTTGCAGTCAAGCCACAACATATCATGGAACAGCCACACAAATTGTAAACGAAAAGGTAAATGCCATGACGCAGGATCGACAAGGGCTGCGCAAGAATTTCAGGCTGCATCAAAACATGGTAATCGGCGTATCCTGATGGGCATTCTCGCAGCGTGCGAGGCATCTCCACTTTCAGCCCTACGCAGCATCAGGCGTGACGTCACAACTCCTCGTTCCTAATCATCTTTTAAAACCCCTGATCGACCACCATCTGTTCCTCGACATTCAGAAATTTAAGTTATCCTCACTCTACTATCCTCGAGATAATTCCACTCCATCTCTCCAAGAAACATCTACCAACGTTGAAACTACATAAACCACCAACATGCCCGGAAAAGTGTATGCACTCCCTTGTTACACATCACTGAGGAGGAAATGCTAATCAATATCTCCTACCAGCGGCTGCTGCGAAATCATCATCGCCTTCTTCCTCCCCTTCGTGGGTGTTTTCATGCGCACCGGATGCAGCTGTGATCTCCTCATCAACATCTGTCTGTGTATCCTGGGTTGGGTACCAGGTGTCATCCACGCCTAGTATGTGTTGCTGCCCTTTTCCTCCCGCCTCACATTCACCCAAAAAAAACGAGAAGCTGACGCGTGTCATAGCTACATCCTGGCCAACAAATAAACACACCTCAATTGACATGGACATCTGTTCCTGATGTGTTGGTCGGTTCGGTGAAACTCGCAACCCGGGCTATCATCTACATTACGGGCGCTCTCGGCGTATCGACGGGGACATCATGATTCGCAACGATTATCCTTAATATTTACATTTTTCTTTTCTCTTTGTTTATGTATATATCCCACGGCAACAATTTATGACTGTTTAGCTTTTGTGTGAAATTTTACCTGCCTCTGATGGTCTATGCGCCGGCCGAGACTTCGCTACGTAGGCAGCAATTTTTGCGTATATTAAAAGGCTGTGACTGGGCGGTGAGCGGAGTTTTGCTCGCGTTGCTGTGGCTACGTCATACTTTGTGGCGCGGATCTGCGCATCATACATCGCTGATAGTAAGGGACTATTTTTGGGAATTCATAGAATTTGGATTGAGTTCCTGAGATCATGTGAAAAGCTACGGATATACACAGTAGGTTTGATTGTCCGGACCAAGTCCGAGAGTTCATGATCAGAACCCAGTATCGGCTGCACAATCCAGCTAGAGCAATTAATTTTGCACGCACACATGACTCAGTCAGCATAAACAGTCACATCCATTTTCATGTAGTCCAAGTGCCTGCTTCTTGCTAGCATCCCAATATGAACCATGCGTGTTGAATTCACAGCCATTTCAACTACAAGTAGTAGCCCTCCAGATAAACTCTAGGAAGTGCAATCACTCCACACCATCCCATATTTTCAGTCCTCCGCAACCCAAACCTCCTCCTCCACATCATCAGTATCACCACTATTTACCCCCTTATATTCATCAATCACCTTCGAATACCGCTTGTCCACATAATCCTCCAGAAGCAAACAAAACGACCCATCCGGCTCAGTAAGTATCCTCTTCGCCAATTCCGCCAATTCCCGACTTTTCGTCCGAAGGGCAACCAGCGTCTTTAGCATCTCGTCTTTGTATTTCGCTGCGGTTAGTTCTTCGCGCTGGTCCCAATTATCATCAGCACTTAAATACTACTTCTCCAGTAAAGGGTCAAAGAACATAAGGGTATACCTTATCACGAATAGCATTAACCATACTCGAATAAAACGGCTTCAAGGGCACACATATCGCAGCGATTACATGGCTACTTAGGGGGTCGAAGTGACCAATGGATTTTCCAGTCGCTATTGCTTCGTCGAGGCTCTGAAGCGCTTCTGAGGAACGGGTCTTGACGTCGTCGAGACGTTCAGGAGTGAAGTAGCGGACGGATTTGTCGAGTCTGATGATCTTTAGCCCGTTGTTGAGGAGGGAGGCGATGAAGGTGATGGTACCTTGGCCGCGGGTGTGGAGGTGTTCTGTGCTCGGGACTGGGTTGGCTAGAGTGATGGAGGGGAGGATTAGGAGGGTAGAGAGGAGAGCGAGCGTGAGGATTGGGAAGCGCATTTTGGATGTATGGTCTTGAATGGGATGAAGGTAGAGCGACAGTAAGTAGGTCGCTATCGCTTTGCTGTGGCTCCCATGGGGTCTATATAGCTGTCGTGTCCTTCGACACTGAGTATATGGTGCGACACAAGCAGCCACCTGATAATGCAGTCCACACTGCAGAGGAACTCCAAGGTAGGCCGTGCGTACACATTGGGCTACATACTACTATGGTGATGCTATTCAAGCCCATACCTCTGCACGATAGGTACTGGGTCCATGCAAGGTTCTCCGTAGCATTTACCCCAGATTTACAGGGGTTAGACGCACCTTCACCCTGACTAGTCTGTATATAGATAAAAGGTTAACACTCTTGAGTAACACACCACCGCCCGGGCTTTCGCAACGGTCCGTTCGGACTTTTTGCTGCACAGTGGGTAGCACTTGGCAAGATGAGTCAATTAGTTGGTCCTCGCTTAGTCTAGGATATGGAATGGTATAATAATGCGGCGGAGTATAGTATAGCGCATAAGTTTCTCCCTTACGCCAATGGACAGTTCATGAATAGCCTAGGCATCTAAATCACATAAAGGTGCCTCAGGCTACCAGCAGTGCCAAGCTCTTCTTAAAAGGAGTGGTAGACACCGTCAGATCTTTTTTTTTTTTTTTTTTTTTCGTTTGTAATGGTAGACCCCACGCATAATGGGGGCGATTGCCATGTGTGACAAAGCATAAGCATATCATAGTGTGGGATAAGCGAGCCCAACGTGACCAAATTGGAACCGCGAAATTTACCGCATTGGATCAATAACGGAGTCTTCTGGTCCTAGAATGTCACACATTCATCATGGAGTCACGCGCTTTAGACTTCAACCTGACAATCAGATAATCCCACTCAGCAAGTTGTAGAATCTACGAAAGTAGTTAATCAGCCCACAAAACCAATCTGCATCCAAAGTGGGTAATTCACCCACAAAAGAACCCCATTGCAAAAACCACACAGATCCGAGATTATGCACTACCCCTCAATTTAATATTCAAAATGGTGCGCTCACTCCGGATCCTCCCCCTCCGGGAAGGAAAAGGAACTAACCTCCGGTATCAATCAGATGGAACTGAATTCGGAAGACGGGAGACCGTATTAATAACCACCCGACGCTCATAGCCTCATAGAAAAGGGTCTTTGAACTTGGCAACCAGCCCTACAGCCCTACAGCCCTATACAAGAGCTTGGCAAGCTTGGCAGTATGGAGAAAGTGGTTCGACGTCTTCATTTTGAATATTTAAGCTTTTTAAGATAAATGAACTTTCACTCAATTGATCCAGGCGAAGCCCGGCTATTATATATCCACGGGGAGGTGAGACAAAAACCGGCCTGAGTGCCTGAGAAGGCAACCCTGCAGGAACGCACAGTACGGTACCAGTACCGGAAGAGTCGGAAAAAGATAAGAGATTGATTGATTGATCGGGGTACTCCGTAGGGGAAGCGCGGTTAAAGGGAAAGCAGCATACGGTAGGTATTGAGAAGATCAAAGGAATAGCGGTCGCCATGTTTTGTGTCACCTGAAAGCGATCACAATGGATTGCGTAGATGATTGGACACCACCCGTCATGATCAACGTGGGATCTGTACGAAGCCGATTGATCCCTCACAGCCTCGTAAGCTGGAGATGATACCTCCGAACACGAAGACCATGCCACCGATACTGAATCGAGCGATGATAGCCGATCGAGGCTTCCGAAATTACTACTAGTCGAGCCCCCGTCCCATTATCTCACCGGTCGGAGAAGAAAACCCCTCCGCCATCCCGTCCGGCGTCCACGTAGCTCGCAAACCTAACTTGCTAGTTGCTACCTATAAAGCCAAGCCATCCGTTCGCCACCATTATCTGATGATCTGATTACACCATATCTGATTATCTCGGCTCTTGATTATCTGATCCATTGATTGATAGATGTTTATGGTCGGGATACCATTTTAACACATAGGTTTGCCTGCAAATGGCATCTCAGCGGCAATGGAGCCGAATGCTCATTTTCACCACCGTGCTGCTGGCAGTGTCGGCGTTCAATTATGGGTTCAGCGATCAGGCATTCTCCTCCTGTCAGGCTATGGACTCGTTTGCTCGTCAGTTTGGGGTTTATCATCCCAGTACGGGCAAGTATAAGGTGAAGCCGTTGTTTACTTCGCTTTATAATAGTTTGAAGGCGGGGACGCAGATTGTCGGTGAGATATCCCTTCTTTAAAGGCTATTGGGTATTTGTCTGACTTGTTCGCGATAGGTGTCTTCCTCGGAGGCTATATCAGCAACACCTATGGTCGGAAATGGTGCATATTCAGCATGAACCTCTACGCACTAGGGAGTGCAGCGGTCGTGGCGAGCTCTAAAACGGATGTACAAATTTTAACAGGGCGAGCCTTACACTGTCAGTATCCCTTAATCCCTAAAACACATACAAACAATCGTCTAACTTCTACAAGACATCTACCTAGGAATGCAACTCGCCGTAATCCCCACAACCCTCGCCGAACTCGCCCCCCGAAACATCCGCGGCGCCATGGGCGTCCTCTACTGGCTGAGCATCAAAATCGGAGGCATAGTAGTCACCGGCATCGCCCGAGGAACCTCAGGCATCTCAACCAACGCCGCATGGCAAATCCCCTTCGGCTTGATTCTCGTGATCCCGTTTATCTGCATATGGCTGGTCTGGATAATCCCCGAATCGCCACGATGGCTACTCCTCTGCGACCGCCAAAACGAAGCACTCCAGGCGCTGAAACGATACCGATCGAAACACACCCCCGAACATGAAATACAAGAGGACTTTGACGAAATGGCCCAGAAAGTCGCAGCCCAGCTGCAGAAGAAAAGCTTCAAGGACCTCTTCACTAAGGGGAATCGTGAACGCACATTTGTGGTTGCCGCCGCGAACTTCTTCCAGCAGGCTTCGGGTCAGGCGTTCGCCAGTCAGTATGGGACGCTGTTCGTGAAGCAGTTGAAATCGGTCAATGCGTTTAGTGTTACCTTGGGGACTAATGCGACGGATATTGGGGCATTGATTATTTCGACGGCGTTGAGTGATGTTGTGGGGCGGAGGTAAGTATACTATCTATTTCTTCTAATAGTGTTGTTTCAATAACACTAACGTTGAACTTCAAATTAGAATGCTCTTCCACATCAGTGGCTGCCTCGAAACAGCATCCCTTATGACAATGGGTGGTCTCGGTACCGCAGACCCCAGTAATACCGCTGCGAAAGAAGGTATCGTCGCCATGTTGCTTCTTTATAGCTTTGGTTGGTCTCTTGCATGGGCGCCACTGGTGTATGTGCTTGGTGCGGAGTTGCCTTCGGCGGGGTTGCGAGAAATGACTCTGCGGATCGCGTATACGGTGAAGCTGGTTACTGAGTATGTACCTTTCCCCCCAAATCTTTCTCATATGTTTCTTCTATCATGGATGCTAATAGATAATGGTATAGGTTCGCTGTAACCTTCTCCTACCCCTATCTCGAAACCGCAGATGACCCAGGCCATGTGGATATCGGTGGTAAACTGGGATTCATCTACGGGTCGCTCTCCGCTGCGTCGGTCGTATTTGGATACTTCTTTATTCCTGAGACGAGGAAATTAGAGTTGGAGGATATTGATAAAAAGTATGAGTCGTCGACGACGGATAGTGAATTGATGCAGAAGGTTGAGTATCAGGTTGATTTGAAGGAGGTTCGACGGGCGGGTATAGAGGGTTGATTGAAGTTTCTTTCAGAATTATTCTACAGCAGATATAAGTCGATTAGAATAGATTTATCTGCTTTTTCTTACGTTACTTTGAATTGTGGAATGTTATTGTGCACCCATTCACTTCCATGGGTGATTAAGGGGCTATGCTCCGCAGCGGGATAAAGCCGCCTTGCTTTACATGAAACACTTTGGGGAAATTCCATCACCAACAAATGGGCCTATGGCGCAATTGGTAGCGCGTAGTAAGTTCACCTGCATCCAATCGGATCGCAAAAAAACATTCTCTAACAGATTTCCAACAGCGACTCCAGATCGTAAGGTTGTCCGATCGAGCCGGGCTGGGCTCATTATCTTTTTTTTTTTTTTTTTTTTCGTTGGGTTCTTCCGAACCACAGAATTGAACCATGGTATTAAAAAATGTGCTATTGGATGGAATTCAAGGATCAATCAGAGATTCTTATTATAATAAATTCTCCTTGTGTTATTATTATCCGTATTGTTACGGTCATTCTTCATAAGCGAGACAGTTCTTTGTTCAAAGAGGCAAGGAGTAAACGGTTCATAACGGTAGGATCCACCAACATAATGATTCATTCAGGGTGTTATAGCAGCATAAAAGTGAATACATCGCAGTTCGTTCATCTGTATATACTCTAATGCTAAACGAAATACCATTAGTAGCGTATTCTCATACCCACCGGTCTCAAGTACTGCCTCTGCCCGTATCAAGCCAATTCCAATCGTAAAGCACATACAAGCATCATATAATCATCAAAGAAGACCCTCAGCCACCAACGCTTCAGTCCTCGACTTGCTGTTCGGGTCAAGGTACGGCCTCTCGCCAATACCAACCGCCCGATGACCGAACCTCTCACCCAGGCCTTCATAATCGAAAGTGGCAGTGTGGAACGCACTCCGGTTATCCCAGATAGCTATCGAACGTTAGTCCCGAAGAATTCACACACTAAGTACTGGACATACCAATATCATGCTCATTCCTCCACTTAAACCGAACCTGCAGATCATGATTATCAATAATGACGGACCTGAACTTCTTCAACAGCTCCTCCGACTCATTCTGGTTCAGCTCATTGATATACTTCGGGAACGGTCCCAAAGCAAAAATACTCTTCCACCCCGTCACCGGATTCGTGCGCACCACCGGATGAACAGCCACCAGCTCATCCCCGACGTTGAGCGGACTTCCCCGAGGCTCAGTGTATAACTGGTATTCTTTCGGATTCCGTTCCGCCGCCTTGATGAAGCCTTCCCCTGAGAACGTCGCGGTCAATCCCTCGAAGAATTCTTGGTACTTTCTCGAGAACCGGTCGTAGATCTCGTAACCAGAGGCCCAGAGCGTGTCTCCACCGCTGCTGGGGAGTTGGGTGAGTCGGAGAGAGGTGTAGTCCGCTGGGGCCGGCTCGAACTGGATGTCGGAGTGCCATTGGGCCGCGTCGTAGCCGCGGCGGTTGGGTTGGCGTTCGTGGGCGAACATCTTCTTGCGCGCGAGAGAGCTGATAGTGCTGATTTCGGCGTCGGAGGTGCCGAACTCGTTGGTGTGGTTCAGCAGCGGGTGGATGTGTAGGGTGGAGGTGGAGGGTTTGCCGGTGAGTTGGCCGAGTCGCTGGATGAGGTCTTTCTGGAGGTCATCGGTGAGGTTGCTTTGGGCGCGGAAGAAGACGACACCGCGTTGAGAGACTGTTGATCTTTGATTAGTGGATGGGATATGGTTGGAGGGGATTGGGAGAGGCACTTACTTGTGATGGCAAGGTCGCGCACCAACTCATCGGAGTTCGGGGCGTTCAGGAGATCATCGACGATGTTGACGGTGGGATACTCGCGGCCAATGACTGGAGTGGTCTCTTCAAAGGCGAACTTATCCAACGCACCAGTAGTCTTGAGTGGTTTGGGATACTGTGGTTTGTCACTCGGACCATCCCCGCTGGATGCGGGGTGCGAGTGAATGGGGAGATCTGCAGAGAGTCCAGGAGCCATGATATTTACAATGTAATTGAGACTGTTAGTAATTAAGCAAGGTGTTGTTGGGATCTTGTTTGGCTGGACAATGGCTGAGATATATAGAAACTGGGATGGGATTGATAAGCACAACATCCGACCATCACGCAATTGCCGTCCCAGCTGGTGCAACAATGCTCCAACAACAACCTCTCTCTCGTATCGGCATCGGCCGCAAGATAGGAACCCCGCATCTGTCAGATGTCTTGCGCAATTCTGACTGCGAATGATGGTCTCGTAATTCTCGATTATGCAAATAATGGCCAGAGGCACGCGTAGCTACATCCGTGCGGAGAAGATCGGGCGACTAGGGTAGTTGCGGTAGTTGCTCCTCAGATTGTCGCATATTCAGCTTTACCGAAGACAATACAGCTATGCATGGTATTTGAAAGTAAATACTTTGGTCTTATCTGATCTATGTCAGAGATATACTTTGTTTAGATAATAGTTCTGTCTGGACGGTGAGAGCACCATGCCTTTAGAATATAAACACTGCTACCTTCCTTTCTCCTTCTATCCACAAAGTCAACTTATCAAAGGATGAGCTGAGCATGTTACAATGAGTTCTCCAAATGCTTCGGCTGCAACACGACGATTTAATGATGAAAATCGCTAACAAGCCTCAAAACAGAGACAAGCCGAGGAAATCAAGAGCCGATCGATCACGCAGACAGTAAAAGATATCACTTAAAGGCACTTAATTTAAGGCCAATGATGGAGTGACTGGGAGAACCAATCATCTCTTTCAGTACCGAGTTTCGACAGACGTGACGAAAAATTGAAGGTGGGAATGGGCTGGAACGAGACCGCTCTTCTTCATAGTACCAAACTGGCGATCGAAAGAAAGATACTTTTTGCGCTAGGTCACGGTAACACAAATGCAAGAAAGGAGCTTCACGCTTTGTTGGTAGTAGATCATTTGCGTACATCTGCATCGTAAGCGCTCCGAACATGATTGATCTGCACTCGAAGTTGCACCCCCGAGTGCCGCTCTGAAGATCTCTGTGTGCGTCATAGACACCGCTTAAAAGATGGTATATAGAGTCTTGTCTTTTGTCATTTATTGACACTGCGATTTTTTGTCAGTAACAAATGCAAGAAGGGAGATTGTGGTATTCTTACTGCAGACGCTCTCGGGGATCGGAAGGCCCCTATTGCTGAAGCAACGGTCCCCGCATGTCATTGCAGTCGAGGTTGATCTTCTGAACTCGTCTTCCAGGTCAAAGACCCAAGATATCCATACCCATAAAGTCACATGCCGTGGAAGTGTTCTGTTTCCCCTCGATTTCAGACCCTCGATCCAGATATTCGTCATGAAATGCATAACCTCTTTGCAGTCGTAGTAATCAATGATGACAGCGATTTTCGCTAGCATCTCGAGACTCACGCTTTGCGGTACGGTGTAGGTTTTCCCGTGGATCGCATTCAGGAGAATCAAGAGCGCCTCAAGATCCCAACTCTCGGCAGTGATCTCAACGAAGCCTTTGGACTGATAAGTCGCGCTTTCCTTCCAACCACCAGTAAGCATGCTTCTGAGAACCGGCGAGGCAAGCATCATATGTTTTGCAGAGACTTGGATGCGGAAACATTCCCCTTCGGGCGTCTCATTGTGAGGCGCATGTTCATCCAACTGCTCCTCGAGATGCTGTCTTTTGGCAGGTCGCTCTTCGTCGGGTTGCTCTTCGACGTCATCAGATGTTTCTGACTTGGCGTCGATGTCCATATCTGCAGTCGTGTCTTCTTCATCGTCTGGTGCGAATGGCGCGTTGGCATTGCGCAGGACGATGATGACTTCTCCATTTGGATCGATGATATGAGTGGGCTGATTCATGGTGTCTGCCAAGTGCTGAAGGAACCAGGGATCACTCATAAAACGAGTGAACAAAGGAACTAGTGATGGTAGGAGACAATTATATATAACTAGGCTCAAGATTAAGCTGAATTTCATTAAGTGAAAGAAAAGTACAAAACTCGGATGACCAATACTCAACCCGCCATTATCCAATCGGAACTTTCCGTGCCATGTAGACAATGAGGTTAATCTTCTATGATAACTGAAAAAGCCGGTAAATGGCAGCGAATTACATGCTTCAAAATAGGAAGTAAGGAGTTGACGATTCTGAGGCTCGCTGCGGATTGTGGCTGCGAGGGAGACAATCATTCAAATCAGCGGATTATTGTTGGGCAGTCATGAGTTGCTCCACTACGAGAACAACAACCGGTACATGCCACAATACTATCGACATTAAGCCACTGGGAAATTGTCAAGGCTAAGTAAAGGGCCTACACGGGAAGACCCGTATCTCGGGACCTCCCGGTCTCCACGAAGCGCTGTTTTTACATCATCCGACCGATGTACATCATAACTTCTTTCAATATTAACTAAACACTAATAATGTTGAGTGTGTGCCGGAATCGGCAGAAATCTAAAATATATGAAAATAATTTTCCACCGTCTCTATCGTGATGGGACGTCAGATTCCCAGCTATGGCATGAGCCTACCACATCCTGCGTCGAGACATCTTGTCACGGACGGACATCAAAGCCCTGAGGATGTTGGTATCTTCCCTGGAGTCAACACTTCGTTGAAAGCTCTTCGGCCACACATCCTTGTAGGTCAGGTTTGTGAAAAGGGGCACATCCACCTGACAGATCGTTCCATCAGCGGGCAAAGTGCCATTGGTGAAGTAAGCCCGGACGGCCTTGGCGGTACAAAGAGAGGGCATGGACAAGGTAGTGTGCTGTCACCAGTAGGTTAGCTGCTTGCTCACTCGCTATAGACAAGATGGGAGGGGGATATGAACATACACCGTATCCGTTCTGCTCGAGCAATACACTGCCCTCGAATGTTTCTGTCAGGTTCTTCGCTGCCGGAAGAGGAGTCGCAGGATCGTAAGTGTTGCTCAGAATCAACACCGGGTTGGCGGTCTTGACTTCAAAGTCACCGGAGTAGCGTTCCTTGGCGAACATCTGCTTGTTCCACTGTGCGCATCTCATGTCGCCGACTGAGCCATCACTTCCAATCTTGGTCAGGGCCTGTCTGGCGCGGGTGTGCGGAAGCACTTCCTTCAGGGTGGCTGATCGGTGCTTGTCGGAGCATGTAATGGCGGTGCCGACCTCGTCGGACGCCGAAGTCAAGGAAGCGGACTGGCCGTATGATTTAATGGTCTCGTAGATTTCGGAGTTACCGAGGATCGTCGTGTTCCGGGTTTGCACATAGTAGATCAGCTCGGAGGTTTCGGGCCAGGAGCTTGGGAGGTACATGGCCTCGAAGATGGTGGATTTGATATCAGCGTAGGTGATAATGCCACCAATCCCGGGAATAGCGATCGGGTTGTACTTGAGGTTATCCAACATCAAGTAGATTGCGGCTTCCAAGTTGGCGGCGCTGGTGTACTCCTGGGCGATCGGGCAGAGGTCGGGTGCGGCCATGCAGCCCGCACAGAAGCCTTCAAAAACCTTGTCGACGTCCACACTTGCTTCCGTGTTGCTTTCGGAAATCGTCAGCTGTTATACCAGATGTAGTAAATATAGAACGGCGACTTACTATCCATAGAGTGCCTCTCTCGGGTTATCAACTCCGTCAAGGGCGACATATCCCATCCGATCGGGGAACATGGCTGCCAGAACAGAGCCGATCGTAGTACCATATGAGAATCCTAAATCATACCGTCAGAAAAGCACAATCTCTGTCGGGCCGCGATACTCACCCCAGAAGTTCACCAAAGAATCCTTTCCACTGAGAGCATCGGCGACCTGGATTATGTCCCTTGCCGCAAAGCTAGTTCCAATCAGACTGCCTGTCTGATTGTTCGTAGCATAGCATGCCTGTGCGATGTTTGCGTTCTGGGCCCATATCTCGCCCAAGGCTGTGCTGGACGCTCTGCCGTCCGAAGGAGCTTGGAGCGCGACGAGTTCTCGGGTGGCGTCATCGCTGTAGCATGAAAAGGGGATTGTGTTTCCAACGCCTCTAGATACGGATCAAAGTTATTAGTTATTCATTCGCAACTCATCGAAGGACTGCTACTAACCGATTGTTAAAGGCGATCAAATCATTGTGACCTCCGAGGATACTAGTAAACGAATGTCAGTCGGCGTATGATGCAATTGAGCAAGGCTGCAACGTACGCCTGAAACTCCTCTCCATATAGTCCAAGACCCTCGAACGAATTGACACCAGGCCCTCCGAAGTTGAATATGATCGGCTCCGAAACTGGCTTCTTCGTTGCTGGCCACTTGGCGATGTCAAGGCTCAGCGTCTTGCTGGAGTTCGAGTCGGTGTAGTCCAATGGCACGTCTAGTGTTCCACAGACCAATTCGGGATAAGTGGTCAAGTTGCAAGATCCTTTCCACTGGATCTTGCCCAACTCTGCTTGCGAGAGTGCCGCCAGTGAGGCTAACGTTAGCAGCCTGGGAACAAGAGAAGACTGCCTCGACATGATGTTGTCCAATGGGAGAATTTAGGATGTACAGAAGGAAGATGAGAAAAGCTTGCAGATACAAGACATCATGCCGAGAGCAGGTACCCCAACGGTCCTTATATAAAGTTCATTCTGTGCTAAAGCGAAGCTCATTTCACGCAGACCGTCATTTCGCATTGTCAAATCAAAACAATCGGAGATATTTTCTCAGGATGAGGCTGAGTTTGGCCCCCAAATGGTCAGCCTTGTTGAGGTCTCCATCGTCGCAACTTTATTTCCTATTCAGGTTTGACGTGTTGTCGTGGATTTCGACGAGTTCCACCGAATCCTGCGGCTGAGGGAGGCTAATGAAGTAGTGTGGAGATGATCACAACTGAAACCGGCAAGGGATCACCGCCCTCTATACCCGGACATCTCGATTGCCTGTTTAGGTTTAGTCCCCCGCAAAGTGTTAAAGAGCACAGCCTACTTTGGAGTACATGAAGTCATGAACTACCAATTCACATTGGAGCTATCGGTCTACGTGTGGCCCCTTTCCCTGAAAATTGATCTAGTCTACGGCTGTGTTCTCGCTATGCATGCTAGTTTAGTATCTGTCCAAGAATGAGTTCCGTACGCATTATGGAGAAGAGATAGACTCCGATGGAAGAACTACTAGTCTCAATACTATATTCATGAGGCAGATTCGCTATGGGTGGTTGTGAGCCTTGAGGTCCCCAGAAGGGAGTGCTTTGCAAATCTGAAAGTATGTTCGAGCACTTCGAGATCCTTCGATTTGACCCACAAGTAATTCAAGGTGAAGGAATGCTGTAGTCTAGTTGGTTGCCTGCGAAGTCACAACAAGAAATTTAGCCAAGTCATGGTCAATTTTGATAATCTTCCGCTGATAACTACTTACGGACTGAGGATTACTATCAGAATACCTCCCACCAGCGTTGAGTTGACGTTGTAAATAAGAGGCAAGTAGGGATATCCGCAAGGCATATAAATTTTATACCTTCAGCCATGGGCTACCACTGACGGACCTTTACTGTATTTGAAATGACAAGAAGTAACCTTGCAGAAAGTGATATCAATACACATGCAAGCTCTCTAACAAGTACAGTAACTTCTACCACATATCAGTCAGCTTGGGGATGGTCAATACTTCGATATGCCAGATTCCATCGCAGAAATATCAAAATTATGTACCCTCGATTTCCTGCTGAAACTCCCCGTCAATTTAGCTTGATGCAGCCCTGTGATACAGGGGGGCCCTGCACCCCGCCAGGTAAGGCGACTACTAAATGCTTGTTCCCTACCCTTGCTTGGTTCGCCATGCATGCGCTATACCCAGTGTGGGAGTAAATCTTAATGTGGGTTTTCCATGCGTTTCATGTGAGATTTCTAAAATTCTCCTCAATTTAGCTTAGCTTTTATCATTAGTGGGATGGAATACAAATCACAATAATTTTGCACTGATTGTGTATACTAGTTTCAAAAGAATTAGGAAAAGCAGCTTTAAATATATGTGCAGAAGTAATCTGGCTTGATTTACTCACCTCTGCAGATAATCTAGACTGGTTAGTCTACCGCCCACCCGACCAATTCCTAACCAGATTTTTGCCTAGCATCCTGTCATAGTTAATGCTGCTTTTGGATTGTATGAGGAGGCTGCGTGGGGCGTGTCAGGGGGATTCGAAGCTATGCAATCCGGTCAATGAGTTTGTTCAGGATTATGCTTTGTACCATCCTTGTTTGGATAGGTATAAGTTGGATAAATTCGGTAGTTACCATGCTTGGTTGGGTGGAAAATAACAATTGGGTGATGTTGAGTGGTTTTGTTGTTGGTAGTCTACGCCCTCTCTTTCTGTTTCTCAACTCTAATCTTGATTAAAAGGTATTTATTTATTTACTGTTTTAGAAAAAGTGCAGAATAATGCCACTGACGAACCGCACCACTCCACTGATACAATAATCGTCCGTTTAGAAGCAGATCGGCTGTGTTATTCGCCCGATCAGTTAACCTCCCGGGAGTTTAAATCTAAGCCACACCCAAGTTTGCTCTCGGTGGTGGGAGCAACGAATACATAGATTCCCTATGTAGTACATTAAGAAAATGATGATGTAAATCCTCTTAAGATACTGAGCTGTGCAGGTCGTTGGTCCCCGTAATCACTATGTGATGTGGACCATTGGAGGAAACAACACTGTTTGGCTTAGTATGAAAGTCGTGTGGATGAAAGTAATTAAAGACTGATTCTAAACGAGGATTGAGGGTGGAAATATAATTCAGTTCCGACAGGAAAAATTTCAACTGGTCAGGCGGAAGGAATTTTGCACACGCTGAGTAGTGAAGACTTGGATTATTCGTAGTAGCCTGGAACTGTCACTGTCACTGTCCTGGGAAGCGGATTCCCAGGTACAGTGCTACTGTTGTCTTATTCGCAAGGAGATCTTATTTTGTAGTCATTGTGGTTTCATTCGAGAAAGTATCTAAGCTATACAACATATCCAGCAATGACAGATACAGCATTCGCTGATCAAGAGAAATCAAGATAAACGCCTGTAACTAGGTACCAGGAAGACTAGCACCAAATGGAAAACAACATCAAGATAACGCCTGTAAGTGGGATCCAGGAAGACCAGATCAATGATAGCAACTCTGCAGATAAAGGCCAGTGACTGAACTCCAGGAAGACGCAATAGCAAGAGCATAAAATGAAAATCAAAACGCCGGCCGGCTTTCCGCTACCCGATGCCGCTTATGCACTCGGCAGAAATATGCGACGCAGTAAGTGAATTGAGAACACTGCCACAGTCTGTGTTTTCTTTTAGCGAGGAAAAAACACACACTGATCCTCTCCTCGTCCATCCCCCCTTTAACTTACCATCGCATTAGAGTTCTTGCCTATCATTCTCACTCTCATCGTCCTTTCCCACGCCATCGGTCTTGGGGACCTCAAAGCAGCCCTTGAGGGCGTGCATGAGGTCCCCTTCGCGAAGATCGACGTAGATCGTGCTGATGAGCGAGCCGATCGTGTGTTTCTCACTATGAATAGTGTGAGGTGGTAGGAAAGTTGGATGGTCGACGATTCCCTTGTGCATTGGAACCTCGAGAGTCTTGCGTACATAATTGTACAGTCTGATCGAGGCAGAGCAGAGATAGTCGGGCGTGGATGGATCGAGGAAATACTTTTCACGCGTCATCTCATATTCGTCGCACAGCTTTGACTTGACCTCCTCTTGCCAAAGCAGGATCTTGCCTGGGATCTCGGCGGTCTTGGTTTCGTCACACTCATCCGTGATCAGGTTCATGAGGGTGCCCAGTGCGTTGGTGGTCGATGTTGTCGCACGACTGGCCAGACCGAGGTTGGCGTTCTTTGCCCAGTGTTGCATCAGGACTTTCCAGATCTCTTCCTCGATATGGGGGATACGTTCCTCAGGGACCATGTCCTTGCACATGGCTGTCGTCGTTTCGTCAACAGAATGTTTTGTGGATTTCTCGAACTCCAGCTGGAGGGTGCGCAGGTCGAGAGCTTGGCAGAGCACATAGATGTGTGTTGCCACCATGAGCGAGAGGATCTCGACGGTGTCACCTGCATAGCGAGCTGCGAGCAGAGCCAGTGAGTTGAGCGATTGATTATGCATCTCCGCGGATTGGACGAAATTGCTGACAGGGTGAGCTAGGTATCCGAGTTCGCTCATGTACGATGCCATATTGATATCCACACCCTTGAAGGCAAACGACAGGTTGGGGTCATCGGCACAGAGGTTAGGAGGCAGGCCCTTGCTGAACATCGGATTAAGCAACTCCGAGCATTGGGCGAAGACCATCTTCCCGAGCATTTGCATACAGGTCATGACTTTCTCCATTGCCGATGTGACTGAGACTGCCTGGTAGTTTCCTCCGTGATGCACTTCGCCATTAGCAGTATCCAACAAAGGATTGTCGGTGGTCGAGTTCAGTTCTATTTCCACTTGGCGTGTCGCGAGGACCAAGGACTCGAGCTGTGGACCGATCCACTGCGGAGTGGTACGGATTGCGTAGCGATCCTGAGCAAGGCCAGCTTCTTCGGGATTTGAATCAGTGGCTAGCTTGGAGTCCTCTAGAAGACGATACAGATTGCGTGCCACTTCCCTTTGTCCAGGGTGGGGACGGGTGCTGCTGATGAATGGGTGGAAGTTACGACGCGTACCCATCAACGCCTCGGTGAACATGGCGGTTACAACTTGAGCGAACACGGCCAGTTGATTGGCTTCGAAAATCACAAGACTAGCGGCTCCCGCGCTGAAAGCAGTTCCATTGAGCAGTCCAAGGCCTTCCTTTGGGAAGAAAGAAATAGGCTTCAAGCTTAGCTTTGCGAGAGCTTCGTCCGAAGGGAGGATCATATTGTTGTTCTTCGGTCCGCAGTCGACAAAGATGTCAGGATTGCCTTCAACTGCTCCAGCGATGTATGCGAGAGGGGTGAGATCACCGGAAGCTGAGATCGAGCCTCGCAACGGAACAACGGGTGTGAAATCAGCAGCGGCCATCTTGAGAATGTGACGAATGACCACCGGCCGCACCGCCGAGTGCCCATTGACCAAACTGTTGCATCGGACCAGCATGGCCGCCTTGACATATGGAGCTGGCATGCAGTGTTTCTTCATGCGGTCTTGGACGGGGGTGCTTTCGAGCCCCTGTTCAGCAGGGAGAAGCACACCGGCATTGTGGTGCTGGACCAGTGCCTTTTGCAGCGCACGGTAATTGTCGGATCGCGTGTCTGCACTTCCTCCGAAGCCAGTGTTGACGCCATAGACAGTTTTCCCCTCTTGAAGATGCTTACTGAGGAAACCAACACTGGACTGCATCTTAGGGCGGATAGTCCCGTCATCACAAATGACAGGCGTCACCCCATGTCTAAGGTAAGATAATGCGTCAGCTTAGAAGTGCGTCCCAGATATTTTCATCCAAGCTGACAACGTACTTAGCAACCGCCACTACTTCTGCCAGATCCAGGCGGTGACCGCTCAGGCTAACTTTCTTTGCGATTATCAGGATAGATTCCAGCTTGGAGGTTGCGTCCAGTACGGATACGGTGAAATCAAAAGGCTTATGTTTAGCTGCGCGGGCCTTGTTGAGTGGGTGTTCCGTCTTCGTCAGTGTGGCCAGCATAGCCTCCGCATGGGATTGGATGCTGCTGTCCGGGGACACACTGGATGGAGTGTCAGCCATCTTGACTAGACGATTCGATTTAGCACTTCAATCGTTGTGACTAGCACAGTTGATACAAGAGCAAAGTAATGGACAAGGTTTCGATCTCAACCTGAGCTTGAAAAGGAAAGCTTGGAAATGAAGTTCTTGTAGATGAAGTCTGATGAAGAGAAGGAAGTAAGAGATGATGGCAACAGACGCGAACTGGTGCCAACACTGAGAAGAGAGCCACAGTGGACATGCTAAGCGAGATACATGGGGTCTGATATAGTGAATGCGCGCTCCTACGCGTTCCCTACGCGCTCTTTGGCGATATGGTATTAAGTGCCTCTGTGAACTGCTGATGCTTGTGGGCTTGATGGCTTGTGGAGGCCAGTAACCTCCTAATCATCAGTGGCGTCATCCCGTTCCCATATTCACACTTTGCTTCCACCCATCCACGTTGCGTTGTGAGAAAATGACACAATAGGGCATAATGTATGTGGTGGTTGCCGCCGTCCACGTCAAATAGCAAATTACAGTAAGAGTGCCTGAGATAGGCTCTTCGGGGTCAGTGTGCCTTTCCAAAACTCTCTGTTGAGGGTCTAGACAGATTGCAGCCTAATGTCACCTCTTCACATCGCTGATGCACTGTGGCTGTGAGTTCGTGAACCCAGATTCACACAAAGGGAGTGGTGGTAGTAGCAGCAAGTTTTCCATAAGCTTCTCACAGAAGCTCTTGGCTATCATTGCGAGACTTTCCAAGGCCTGACAGCAGGAAGCAACGGGATTCAGAAAGAGATTGCTGGGAAAATCAGCCCGCCAATGGAGTGACTGCCAGCCACATGACTTCCCGTTTCAACAGGCATACCATCCTTATGTCATCTCTCCACCCTCTACTGCTCTTCATCGCCTGGTTCTTTTTGGTTCGAGGACCACACCCTACTCAGTACTCATAAAAAGGCAAGAGAGCCTGTCTCCGCAATCTAGACCTGGGGTCCGACCTGCTGTTCTTATCATTAGGTTCTTCGCATCGAGATCCTACCTCACCTTGAAGGGAATACCTTCCATCAATCAAATCAACGTCTGTCTTTCCCTTATAACAGAATACTCATTGCCTCTCGGAGTAGTGAACACAAATCAGCACCCGTCCATAGGTTGTTACTTGGGCCTACCGTATAATCCGACCCCTGAGTCCGGCGGTGTTCTCGATCAACAGAAGGTATCCCCTTCTCTGCAGTTCATTATCATCGTGTAAAAGAGTTGCTGATTGGTATGGTGGTCGTAGGTTGGGTATCGGAGTAGCCCACTGGACCCCCATTCTGTCGTCAACAATTGGCTTGCGATAGACCAATTGGGTCAGAGCGGATCTAATTCGACTGTCGAGCTCATGGGTGAAGAATAAGGGTTATAAAAAAAGGAAAGGTCACCTGGGTCCTACAGTAAATCAGATCAGCCTCTTGCACTGAATAGACAGCTTCTATACCAATGGTGGTGACGGTGTACTGGACGCCGGTTGGGCTTTAGGTAGGTAGCATATACCAAGCTCATACAACACACTCTGTGAGGTACTACATTCTGACCCCTGGAGAAAATATAAGAGATGTGTCAAGCACAAAGTAGCTTCCAAAGAGGATAGTACCGCTCCAAAGCGAAAGCGAACATAGAGACACAATTCTGGGCTCACCTTGACCATGGACTATGCAATAGTGTGAGTCGGAACGGCCAGGGGATAGGTGGAATCATTCTGATTAGTACATGCACACATACTGACACAGAA
This sequence comes from Aspergillus brasiliensis CBS 101740, assembly GCF_001889945.1. Lineage (NCBI taxonomy): Eukaryota > Fungi > Ascomycota > Eurotiomycetes > Eurotiales > Aspergillaceae > Aspergillus > Aspergillus brasiliensis. Next base: position 313,428 of record NW_027137449.1, on the reverse strand, counting down.
AGTGCAGGGACAAAAGAGCCAGAAGACTACGGTGTACATGCAACTAGACTTACGCGTCTTCAATGGACCCTGGACCCTTCCCCAGGGATATGTTGCTTCCAAGTGGCACAAGATTAGCCCTCTCTTGCCAAGGAGCCCTCGCAGCATCGACGACGGAAAGTGATCCCGTCCTTGGATATGAAAATTTCCGTCGCGGCAAAAGTGACCTATGAGGGCTGGATTCCGGCACACCTGCGTCTTTGCGACACATATGCAGGGCTATCACATACCTGATTCGTTCCAATCCTCTTCCTCCTTTGCCTACTTGGCAGAACAGGAGAAGCATACCTTGCCTAAAACTGTCTTAGTAAAATCAACTCACCGAGCCTATGCAGAGCAACTCGGAGATGTTTGCTGGGAAGAATGAAAAGAAAAAATCAATCGGTATGTGTCATTAGCACTATTCAAGACATCAACTGCGCTGCATGCGGGATTCAGCCCCAGGGGCGGTTATATGGCCGCGTCATCTGGAAGACCAACCCGTGTTGGATCTGGTATGATTGATTGTGATGCTAAGGGACGCCTTTTCCATCATTCTTGCGATGATGACGCTTTCTGTTGACAGATGCACCCGAGCCATCCAAAAAAAAAAAAAATGATTTCGGAAAAGCCGGATCCGACACAAAACAATTGAAGGGCGGGAAGGGGCCCCGTAGGGTCTTGATCGTGACAGAAATAGAGACACACTATAGCTTGGCTTGGTTTCTAAACCTAATGAAAACAACATGAATCAATGGGTTATACCTATTCCGATCATATCGCTTCCTTCTCATTTTGGCCCCTTTTGACTCGCAACCGTCGGAAGTCCACGAGTCCGCTGCGGGACGCCGGCTCGCTCCCAATCCTTTGTCTTGGAACCGGGTAGTCCACTGCGATCATGGAAGCCACGCCTGTAGGACCCCAATATTGAGAATCGTGAGTCAGTTATCTGATTTCGTCAAGCCTGCCGATCGCTCAGAAAACCGGTAGCGACCTAGGACTGGTGGACCGCCAGGGAGGAGACTGTTGAGGGTGCGAAAATAAAGTGAAACATCCCGATCGGATAAATGGGCCGTGCAGACGGATGGCCAATCAGCTTACGCAGTCCATGGGATCTGCATATGGCCACGCCAGCTGCTCCATCGCGCTATCAAATCGAAGGAATGAAACGAACAGATGCCACAGCCAGACAGCCGTCCGTTTCACTCATAGTAGCTCGCTAGCATGGTGACGACTGGTCTAGGCCCCATTTGTCGTCACCTTGAGCCATATCATCACATTCAACGGTGCTATGCAGGAAAGTAGGGATAGCCTAGCAGACCCCTGGTATGGACAGACGCCAGAGAAGACTTCGACCCTTCTCTAGGGTCCCCTCAGGGTCCCCTCCTTGTTACTTGCCCCTATTTCATGGGTCCGCCGTGTGGAATTCCCCATCTTTGACGGGGAAAGCTTTATTCCGAGTTCGGTTACAGTGTTCCCTAGGATGGCATCGTATAGGGCCTCGCAAGAATGCTTTTTCGAGAGGGTCGAGGTGCAGGCACAGATATTCTGTCCCCCACATTGATTGTCATATCGCCCTGGCCGTAGCTTTTACGATGATCAGTAAGCGGAAGAGGATTGTGCTGCACAAGGGAACACTGACCACAACTTCTGTTCTTCGAGATGGACCCACCCAATTAACGTAGAGTCAAGGACCCGCCATTCGTTGGGCCCCCAAGAACACACCAGAGCTGACTAGACTAGCTTCCCGCTTAGTTAGCACTATGACCTGTCGGCTGTCAGTGTCGAGATTCGAGAGTCGAGACTGGACTGACCCACCAACATGGAACAGCCACAGCGGCAGGGGACAGCTTGATCAAGACGTCAGCTCCCATGCATGTTGGTTGTCATTGGACAGAGATTATCAACCAATCGCAGTTATCCACCGACGATCTGAGGCACTTTTTGAGGCTTTCGACAATACATCTGCCTATGAGTTGATTGAGTATGGACGTGTAATGGAGGAGAGAGGCTACCAGACAAAGCATTTCCACGGAACTCATGACGGAACCGTGAGTGATCGTCCAGCCATCTCCAAGAAGCAGAGCAGCGGGGGAAAAGGAAGGTCGAGTCAGCCATTCTTCATAGGCGACGAGGACTCAAGAAGATGAAACGCTGGAGTGTGGGTTGGCCCGTGACTGCCTCCAGAGCGAGCCGCGCACGTGGGGCCGCCGCCACAGACAGCCAGCCAGACTTTACAACTTCTCTTCCTCTCCATCAACAGCATCCTCCCCTCTCGCGGATCCAACTACCGGCCTCATGCTTGACCGACCCACTGAAACCACCAGGTACGTTCAAACCCTATTTTGCCTCAGCCCTGCCCCTGAAGCCACCCTCGCACCCCCCCCCACAAGCGCCAGGCCTGGCGATCCATGCGGTTCTTGCATGTCCAGCATAACCTGATCTATTGCTGACAGTCGACGTCTCAGATGCAGGCGGGCCGAAGTCGGTGACAACAGTGCATGACGAATGCTTGGAGCGTTTTGCGCATTCCAACAACGGATGGACGTGATCATCGCTGGGTCCTCGCCGACTCCGCGCTTGGAGAGCGCCTTATAAAAGCGTCTCGTTTCCCAGCCAGATACATCCTTCATTCAGCTCAAATTCTCTTTCCTTTGATCTCAGTACCATTCATTAAGAAGCTGTGCTTCGTACCTTCATTTCGTCTTCTTTTTTCACTTACTACTACAAGTCCATCACTCTCTATCCTTTCAAGATGAAGTTCACCGGAATCGCTTTCGCTGGTCTTATCGGTTACGCTGCCGCCCTGCCGGCCATGGGCGCCCAGCAAGACTCTGCTCCCAATGGTGTCCAGCCCAGCGGAGTTCCCACCTTCCAGGGTGCTGCTCCCTCTGGCACCCCTCCTCCCCTTCCCTCGGGTGCTCCTCAGGGCCAGGGTTTCGGAGGACAGGGCTTCGGAGGCTTCGGTGGTGAGGGCCAGGCTCCCACCCTGAGCCTGAGCGGTGCTCCTCAGCCTCCTCCCAGTGGCTCCGCTGCTCCTGCTCCTTCGGGGGCTCCTCGCGGCCACAAGAGACGTCAGCTCGAGATCCCGGCTTCCGCCTCCAACGTCCCTGCCCCGACCGGCTCCGCTGCTGCTGGTGGTGACTTCGGCGGCGTCGCTCCCTCCGGTGTTGCCGGTGGTAACGGTCCCTCCCCCTCGGGCTCTTTCGGCGGCCAGTCTGGCTCTTTCGGTGGCAACGGTGCTGCCCCCTCTGGCGTTGCTGGCGGCAACGGCCCCTCTCCTTCCGGCTCTTTCGGTGGAGCGTCTCCCTCCGGCGTCGCTGGCGGCAACGGCCCTTCTCCTTCTGGCTCCTTCGGTGGCCAGCAGGGCCAGAGCGGCTTTGGCGGCCAGTCTCAGGACTCTCAGTCCGAGGGCTTCCAGTCTAAGGAGTCTGGCTCTCAAGAATCTGGCTTTGAGGGATCTCAGGATTCTCAGGGCTCTTCCTCGGAGCAGGGTTCCCCCTCTGAGCAGGGCTCTAGCTCTGGCTCTTTCGGTGGCAACGGCCCCTCTCCCTCCGGCTCTTTCGGCGGTGCTGCTCCCTCTGGCGTCGCCGGTGGTAACGGCCCTTCTCCTTCCGGTTCTTTCGGCGGTGCTGCTCCTTCCGGTGTCGCTGGCGGTAACGGTCCCTCTCCCTCCGGCTCTTTCGGTGGCGCTGCTCCCTCTGGCGTCGCTGGCGGTAACGGCCCCTCTCCTTCTGGTGCTGCCGCTGGTGGTGCTCCCGCCGCCTCTGGTGCTCCTGCCGCCGCTCCCTCGGGTGCTTCTTACTAAGTCCTTGCGCAAGTCCTGGGCTTCGATCGACCATCGGCACCTTCAAATACATCTGTGACGCTGACGCAATGATTCCACCGACGAACTCTACGATACCATTGTAGTGGCGTGGACCGGGCAATACCTTCTTGGATTAAGGTGTGATGGGTTGGACGCTTGTGTATATTAATCACTCAATAACCAGTCATTCGTTTGACCATATCTGGTAGACAAAGATGAAATTTGGCTGCATTTGCAGATTCCTATGTAGACAGTGTAGAAAGTAGTCAAGAGTTACGTAGCACTACCACGGCAAGCCTGTTCTAGATCGCTGGTTCTCCTTGAGCTCTTGCATTTCTTGACATGATATAGACATGTTCTTGTTGGCAAGCCCCACGATTTTGTTCGTCATATAAGCCGAAGATAAAAACAATTAAAAATAAAAGATAAAAAATAAAAATAAATCTAAAAAGAACTTCGAAAATGATAGATAAGTAGACACTGATAGACTTACAGTGTCACCTAGTAGTGTACTAATTTGAATGCTCACATCGAGGTGATTATACGTTTCACGATAGGACTATAATCAACTGAGAGTAAAAGATAACGTATTCTCAATACCATTGAATTCAATTCCACTCAATTTTTTTGAGCTTCAGTTTACTCTAAATTTGAGTGTGCTGGCGGGTTGATCCCTGCAACACCGCTCTATAGCACGACTCTGCACCAATATATATACTAGTAGCGGGAAACACAACTCAGGATCTGAATGAAATACTACACTTTCTGCACTTTCCCCCCTGCTTCACCCTTTACACCTTGCACCACATGATGGTCATCTCCCGATGAAGACCCCAAATCACTCCCACTCTCACTCCCTCTCTCCTCACCTACCCTCTCATCCTGAACCACTTTCGGCCTGCACGAGAATCAGCAATCAGCATATTCTCCCCAACCCCCAACCAAACAACAAACATGGTAACAATAACATACCTCTTCTCCTCCCATATCTGCCACCTCCATGTCATCACCGTCGAAATAATCAGTATCACCGACATAATCGTCACCGTAATAAAACCCTTCCGGTACTGTGGTGCATCCACCTGCTGCCACACGACCAGCGGTAACCAGGCTTGGAACACATATGCCATTTCGTTCATGCTCCCTACCACAAGCGCGCGCTCTTCGTTGTCGTCCGTGCAGATTTCGTGGGCCCATCTGTTTTTCCCGGGGTCTTTGTGTTAGTTAGATTTCTCAGGAGGAGGCATGAGGGGATGAGGATGGGGGATGGGATGGTTGGGGGTGGCTTACGCCATGCATAGTCCGCTGAGGCCGTAGCCTGCGCCGGAGAGGATGTAGCAGGTCCATTTCCATCCTGTCGGGATGTCCCAGATTGCGAGGGAGACGTAGCAGATTATGTTTATGCACTAAACTCGGTTGATTGGGCGTCAGTTAGTGGTTCAGGCAGTCTGATGGTAGGGTGTTGGAGGGGCGTACCGCTCCGATGAGTATGCAGGGCCAGCGTCTGCCTTTGAGGACTGTGTCGGAGGTCCCTGCTGAGGGTCAGCGGTGTTTGGTATTTGTTGTGTGAAGGGAGTGCGTACATGCGTAGATGAGGGTCGTGGCAACCTGCACTGCGTTTGTGGTGGTCGGGTAGGCGTTGATTTGGTCAACGGAGTATTTAGGGTTGGTGGAGTCTTTTAGGTATCTGTGTTGATATTTAGATGTAGTACAGAGGATCTGAGAGGGTGTGGACGTACTGTTGAAAGACTGGCTGAGCGCCGGCTGCTCCGTTGTTGAATGTTCTGGCCTTTATTAGCTTGACATATTTATTGAGGGTAAGGGGCACGCCAACGCACATATACACCACTGTGAGCAAGTAAATGCGCCACGAAGTGAAGATCTTCTTCAGTTTGGCCTTGGTATATGGTTCTCTATTCTTCCGTCCTTCAAACTGCATCCGCTTTTGCGCTAGCTTGACTTCCTGTTCTAATGGTCAGAAGCAAGCATTGAGTCTTTGCTGGTTAAATTACCTGCTCGCTTAGATAAAATGGACTGGAGATCTCAGGGACATCCGGCAAAATGAAGAAGCCGCTAAGAGCCACTGGAATCGAGATGATTCCGTCGATCATGAAGAGCCTGGACTATTAGCTAACTGAGCAGCATCGGACCGATTTTACATACCATTGCCAGCCTTTCAATCCTCCTCGTCCTCCAAGATTGTACACCCCAGCCATCAGGTACCCAGAGAACATGCTCGCAATTCCGCTGCTGGTGTGGAAAATACATGAACGCTTCGCAAGTTCATCTTTTCGATACCATGATCCGATGATGTACTGCATTCCGGGGTAGAAACTACTCTCCGCAAGACCTGGTCGCGTTAGTTTACAAGACTTATAGTAGAGTAGTACTCCATACCGATGAAAAAGCGCAACACATAAAAGTGCGTCGCATTGGTACTTCGCGACAGCGCGAACGTGAGTACCGTCCACAACAACTAGACAGACACTATCAGCGTGAATCCCTCATGTTAATGGACAAAGCATACCTCCATCGCCGGAATCCAGTATCGTGGCCGTATGCGTGTCAGAAGCATGTTACTCGGAATTTCACCAATCACATAGCCCACTGTCCAGCACGCTTGCATGTAGTTGAGCTGGTTGCCATATAGACCGAGGTCTTCCTTCCTGTGGTTTGTCAACGAGGGTCAGGCGTGTAGTTGAGTTGGGGGACGAACATTCCGGAAACGAAGGCATTGTTGATATTGATTTGATCGAGGTACTTGATAAAGTAGCCTTTACTCGATGTTAGCTGAAAGATAGCTGGGAATTCTGAAACTGTCCCTACCAAGCGACGCGAATGTCAGGATGGCCGAGTCGAGCTTGAAGAGCAGTCTGCGCTCTTCGGGGGACTTGTCGAACGTATCCCAGATGTAGCTGACCCATCTCCGCTTAGGTTTTTCTTGGACAATTCCACTAGATGTCTCAACTGCTCTTTCATCAACGGTCGCTGGCGATGGAGCCATGTTGATTCCGGCCTTGATCTGGTTTCACAACGACCGGCGGAGGAGGCGGGGGACAGAGAGTACAATAAACTTTCACAGTCCGCTGCACTGCATATAGATTCATATTATAGTCGCACATATTTATCCCTGTTTTGAGCGTTGTAAAAAAAGCTTGATAGAGATGCATTGGACGTGATGTGTGACGGGCAGAGCGCCCAGACCAATGCACCATCGTCCACCCCATTCACGCCATATCTGCGGGGGTTTGATCCTGTTAGATGTCAAGATGAGAAGGAGAGATAACGATCATGTCTGCCGGTGTGCGGGGATAGCAAAGCATGGCGGCTGCGCGAAGGATGAGTGGTTGCTCATCCACCCTCCGGAGCTCGTCATTCATATCGCGGATGATGTGCCATGTGCATACTGCATGGACATGCGATGCCGGCCGGCTAGGATAACTAATACCCTGATGCCGGTGCCGATCTCGCTTGATAAGCTTTTATTTGGTGCTCTGGAGTAGTAGCAATGAGTGTGTCTAATTGTGCGATATACACTAAATGCGAACTGTTCTATAACATGTCTAGCTGCATACCTCCAACACTGGAAGCTCCCCGATGCCGCTGTCTCGTCTCCCATCGGCCCCAAACAAGAGCTTAACTCTCTCTCGCTGCTCGGCTTTCGCCAAATGCCAGCTGTCAGAATGGGCTTCGATCGAAGAGAGGCCATGCTTGGCTCGGAATGCGTTGATCCACTCCAGCAGGTCAATCACGTAGAGTTCTTCGACGTCCTTCAGTGAGTGAAAGCGCTTGCCACTGCCCTTCTCCTGGATTTTACGAGTGTATTCGTCTCTCATTTCGCTCTGAGCTGGTAGCTCTGCAATCCCGGCGAGCACATTCGCTACGGCTATTGCTTGGAACTCAAACAGCGTAAACGTGGCTGTGTAGTATGGGACTCCCACGAATGCCAGGGTCGGGTCCGGAATATAGAAGATGTCTTTGTGCAAGTTGTGCACCTGCGTCCCATCCGTCACTAATATCGTATCGCTTGCTTGCTCCGCTGGTGTCGCATCATCGTGGTATTCCGACAGAAAAGGCAGCGAGATATGGTAACCGGTACAGATGATGACCGCATCAATTCCACAAAGCGTCTGTCCTGACTTCAGGTGTATCTTGATCGGCAAAGCTTCGTCATCTGCAGTATCCTTTGCATCCACCTCGAAGCTTTCTATCTCACTAACTCTTGTACCATTCTCTGGAAGCACACTGGACGAGAGATCGAATTCACCGTTCCTCGTGCTTTGATAGACATTCTTGGCCAAGGGACCGATCTCTCGAGCAAGATCAGTAGAGGACACCCCGCCTCCAATAAGCAAGACGTTCTGAACATTGATATTAGCTTGTTGATATCCAAAAACTGAGGAAGCGAAGTTGCGTACCTTTCCCGCGTAAGGGTTCGGGTTTCTGTACGCCTTCGAATGGGTTACGCGTGACGGCCACTGTGCTTTCGCCTTGGACAACCCAGGTATATCTGGAACCCGAGGCGCATGATAGTGGCCAGAAGCAACGATTACCGCATCGAATTTCTTTGCACAAGAGTTAGTAGTTTCTTTATTTTGGAAGAAGCTGTCTTACAGCAGTCTCCTCCTGTTCCTCCAGCGTTCCTAATAATTTGTTTGTCTTCAAGGTTGCCCACGTAACGTCCCACTTGCCATCAACCTTGCGCACCCTGGTTACTCGAGCTCCATAGATCGTAACGCTTTCTGCACCAGCTTTCTTCGATGTGTCTTGGATGTACTCCTTCATGACCGTATGGCTGACAAACTCTGGCGTTCCTTCCGGCCAGGCATTGAGTTTAACCCGCATCAGCGAAGTGGCCACATTGTTTTTGAGTCCATCATAGCATGGTCTAATATTGTAAGCGGCCGTGCAGAGACGCAGATCGGTATACGCACCCTGGTGGAGCGTGCTCCAATGACAATGTATCAGCATGTCTACGGTCTTCATCTCGATGTCTCTCTGAGATAGATGGTTTCATGGACGGGTAATTCGGTTCGAGCGGTTTTCTTTCATCGTGCAGCCTGAGTCAGTCGTTAGATCCAGACACCCGGCAAAGCGACTGCACGAGGAGGGATTACCAAACGCCACCTGCTGCATGGTTCCGCTCAAAGACAGTGACGTCGATCCCATGCGCAAGAAGGTGGGCCGCGGAGACAACTCCACTAATGCCAGCACCGATCACGGCCACTTGCTGGATTTCACGGGTCATGGTGGTGATTGTTGGTTATACCGTCCCGCTCACACAATCCTGGTGCAGCATATGAGATACTCCGTGAGATTGAGGGGTCTGATATGTCCTAAGGAAGTGAGGGGATATGGAGCCACACGATATCGTTATGTTAGTCAAGTGTGGTGTAATAGCAACGCCACCAGTCGAGGACAGGGCCACAGCCTGTCATATCTGAGACAGCTCGAAACGAGCCACTAGCGATCCCTCGGTAGTAAGTCAATCGCCAAGCGAGGAGGAATCTTGCATCGTGTGGTACTTATGTTGCTTATAAATAATCCACGAAGAGGGGATGAGGCCATCGAATCCTTGAATGATGCTCTCCGCAGACCCCGTTAATGGACGGCCAGGCCTCTCCACTGGGGTAAGAGGAGATAAGAAATCATGGACGAAGAGCATTGTCTGTAAAAAAGAGGGGTTCATGCGAGAAGATGCCGCGACAGCCGTTTAATCTGCTATTATTTCGGAGGTGGGATGCAGAAGGCGCAATGATGGATGGTGATGATGTGATCGGATCCCGTATCACGACGATGATAATGAGGGGAATTAACTTTGGTACGCGATGAGATCCGCATAGATATATCGCGCTTGAGCGCTGTAAACCAGATGAAGATGGTCGCCATAGTCGAAAGTTCATAGTTCAATTACATCATCATGGCTCCAGCTCCTATTGACCCCAGAATAGTTGATGTTGCGGAACCTTTGAAGCAAACGCTTCCGCTTCCACCAGCATCCCAAAAGCGCCTCGAGAAGGCGGGAATAAACCTGTCTGAGGGCTATCCTTACAGACCATCCCGTCCTTTGTACCTAGACGACGTCTACAAGATCCGCGATTATGACCGGCCCCATGTGGACCCAGGCACCCGCGCGGACCCAGAAAAGAAGGCGCTCTTGTCTGCAGCAAAAGAGGTCATCCATCTGACCAGACACATTGGCACAGAAATTGTGGGACTGCAGTTGAAAGACCTCACGGACCAGCAGAAGGATGAGCTGGGCTTGCTGATCGCCGAACGGAGCGTCGTCTTCTTCAGGGACCAGGACATCTCTCCCCAGCAGCAGAAGGAGCTTGGCGAATGGTATGGAGAGATTGAGGTCCATGTAAGCCCATCATGCTCTCCACGTCCTGTATGTAGCAGACTCGCTGACTGAGGTCTCGTCCTGTCCAGCCACAAGTTCCCCAAGTGCCTGGCGTCGCCGGGGTGACGGTCATTTGGCCAGCTCTGCAGGCAACAGAGAATCCTGCCAACTTCCGTCGTCCTGGAGGAGCCTCACGTTGGCACACTGATCTTGTACACGAACGTCAGCCTGCAGGTGTGACCCATTTACATAATGACACTATCCCTAGCATCGGGGGAGACACGCTCTGGGCCAGTGGCTACGCGGCTTATGAGAAGCTGTCGCCTGCGTTTCGTAAGATCATCGATGGTAAAACTGCCATCTACCGATCCGCCCATCCTTATCTTGATCGTGACCACCCAGAACAAGGCCCGAAGTACGTCGAACGGGAGCATCCCCTTGTCCGTGTTCACCCTGCCACAGGTTGGAAAGCTCTATGGGTGAACCGAGCCATGACCGACCGCATTGTTGGTCTTGACAAGGCAGAAAGCGATGTTATTTTGGGGTATCTATGCGATGTATATGAGAAGAACATTGACATCCAGGTTCGCTTCAAATGGAGTCCTGGGACCAGCGCGCTATGGGATAACCGGTTAGCAACTATTGCATCTTGTTAAGGTCTGACTATTACTGACACATGACAGTATCACCATCCACAACGCCAGCTGGGACTACGAAGGCTCCGAGCCTAGACATGGTACCAGAGTAACGGCGCTTGCAGAGAAGCCATTCTTCGATCCGAAGGCTCCCACTCGCAGGGAAGCTCTGGGACTACTTGATCCTGCTGAGAAGGAGGAATTGGCTCGCGCGAACTGAGCTTCGAGCAGAGCAGTTCCGAAGATGATCAAGAATGTGGCTTGGAATATGGAAGCGAAACTGTTTGCTACGTTTGAGATCCACAGCGTGACCTCGATTCACATGATAGCATTTACCAGTCGTAATCGTCTACCAAATCAATCACTGCCACATCAATTGGTGCTTTTGAGGTTTCAGTGTAGTTTTCGAGTCTGCTTGATGGCTCTAACTGCCAACTTGAATTTCTTAGTCTACAAATCAAGCGCAATACAGACTCAAAAGGGTGCTGTCATGAATTGTTCGCAAATAATGCAAATGCTACTATTTAATGTGGCAACTGTTGCCCGCAATGGAGTGAGCTCAAATTTCCGGTTCTTACGATAGCGTGATAGTAGCTGTCTACTACAAATCGCCTGGAGGCAATAGGTAAGGAGCGCAAGAGTGGGCACCCTGACTTACTGTGTATGCCAACTCTCCTTCCGCGTCAAGATTTCACTCGGTCGCGCATTGGCGTTATGGCTTCGAGGTGTATATAAACGATTCCAATTGTCAATGGCTAGTTTGTGCGATTGTCCAGTATCCGGGCTATTTATAGTCGTGATTGTGTGAAAGTGGATCTCACTTCCGCTGGAGAATATACATCCAGTGGAAGACCTCGGGCGCGTAAGCGAATGACGAGGTCTCTCCCTGAGGTGCTTTGAAAGGTGTCCGCGATACGACAGTCCAATATTGGGTCATATGAGACAGGTTATCGAAGCGCATGGTCGAGTAGGACAGAGTGACCCAGAGGGCCCCTTCCTGCACCAAGGGTGCCAGGTGTAGCGCCAAGAGCTCTACAGGAGACAGCTCAATCGCTCCATGTTTATCCACAATCTCTTGTACCGTCGGGCATGTGGTTGACGCGTCCGAGGATAAAGGGAAGGTAACGGGAGTAGACGTTGCAATCGCATCGCTAGTGCTTTTGTCGAGGACCACATCGAAGGGCGAGAAAGGAGCTAACCTAGAGACATCAGCCCAGGACCGCAAGTTAGCTTGCACCCAGCCCATCGCATGTGATTGATCCCTTTTGCTCTCAGTCTCTTGTCCAAGGCGAACGGCTTCGGCGGAAAAGTCAACGTTCTGTCGAGAAGATGAGTAAGTGAGTTGTCCCAATGGCTCTGATGCGCCATCACGTCAAGGACATACCACGATGCCATTTCCGGCCCAGTCGCGCTTCATGAATTCATCGCAAAGTTTAATTCCTAGCTTCGAGATGCCTGGCCCCAGGTGAAGCACTCTTGGGTTCGTTGCCGAGCGGCTCTCCAGGTGGGATACAACCGCATCGATGAGCATTTCTCCCGAATTCAGCCACTCCCCGACATCCCGACCAGTGGCAAACTTCGTATCCCAGAAGGTCGGGTCATCATAATCGGGGGTGCCTGCTATTTTCGTGTGAGTTCTCCCATTTGGCGGGGCAGCCATGGTGTGCGAGGAGAGGAGATTGACGGTCGGCCAAACTTTGTTTCAAAATGCGGATTTTGTCACGTGACTGCTATCTTATCGGGCGGCATCCACGGAGAATGATGGATTTGATATTTAAACACCCTTTAGAGATCGAAGGTTTTCGACCAGGAAGCATTCAAGGTGGCTGATGAGCCTTCGCTTGTATTTCTGCACGGGCAAAGCTGTATGCAACGCAGCTTCCATGATCTGATGAGGAGTGACCCTTGTTTCAGCTCAGGAGTGATGGAGAATAGCATTGGGATAGGAAAGATCACTGAATCGGGACTGCCCGGGGTCTGAGCTATTGATATGTGAGCGTATGAACTCGCTCATGGTTCTAATTTGGGGTGCTTAAACTCTTATCCATGACGTACTGCATCCTTGTGAGCGCTCCAGAGTACTCACAGTACTAACCCTACAGTGAAGTCTGGTCCCGTCTCTCATACACTTATGTGAATACCTCCATACCTCTTTTTGCATATGCACTACGCGTATTGAAGTATATTGGGGTTCTGTGACAATGTGCGAGAAGTATAATCTGTTAGGCTCCTCATTGACAGGCGGAAGTGACTACAACTTGCTAGTAAGATTCACTTCCGCTGAGCGCAGGTTCCAAGGATCCCCAGAATTTGCGGCACTTAAGGAATGCCGACACATGAATAAGCCTTTCTGTGGGAGCAAATTCCACCGATTATCTTTGATGAAAACGAGGAGATCTACATAGTAGCTGGAGACCTCTGTCTAGCAATCACGCAGCGCAAATGACGGCACAGATTACACATGAGAGTTCCATCTCCATCCTTGCATAAGTGAAGACGTCAGCATGCAATGGCTTTGCACTTGCGGGGAAGAGCTGGAATGAAGTAATCTACACCACTTGCATGTTAATTCCGCCAATGCTTACAGGGACCCATCGATGTGATAGTCGTGTGCGTACATTTACACATTAGGAAGGGGTCTACATTGGGAGCTTTTCGCATCAGGCCATCTGCACGCGTGGAGCTCGTCAATATGTCTAGAAATATCGCGGGGATGATACCAGCCCATTGTAGGCAAGATGCAAGCATTGCTGCCATGGCATGGTCAAACTTAGGCCTGACTCTGTTCATGGTACTCTCAACGGCTCTCATCACCCCGGCAAGTAAATCTACCGGCGTGTATAGGATTCCTTGTCGGTGTCATATATTAAACTCAATCAGACGATTACAGTTTCCTTTGTCAGTGTCAGTCACCGATCGCAAAGCCCCTACTCGGCATAGACTGATCTGTAGAGCTACACGACTCTTCTTCACGGTACTTCTGCTTGGGCTGCATCAGCGAGGCCCTAATTACAGACAACGCCACCCCCATCCCAGCCCATATGAAGAACATCCTATCACAACGAAGATCGCCCAGTCGGCGACAGATGTACCTGTGAAGTACTCGATCGCTTGGTCGGTATTGCATGCCGTACTTGGTGATAGCTCACGCCCGTTCCAGGGGCGAGAGAGCGCCAACACCGGGCAGGCCCAACGATGAGCTCCAATCACCACCCTCCAGAATGTAACCCCCGAGACACGGATCAACAAAGACAGGGATGACGAGAGGTCGAGCCAGCTGTTAATGTGTTGCAGCTTCTCATCTGCTGACTGACTACCCCGCATCCGGGTTACGAGGAAGACATATAAACCTTGTGTCACCCGGCCAGGCAAAGGAGGGCGATACCACCTTAACTCGCCTGTGTTCTCATCAAGATCAGGATCAGGAACTCGTTCTCTCACTGTCTCTTGCTGTATACTTTGAACAAGAAACTACTACAAGACTCAACTATTCAAGATGTCGACCCCTGCTATCCAAGGTCTCTCGTCGGTGGGCTCGTCTGTCGGTGCATACTCTAGACAGCAGCTGGCCACTTTGAGAAACAGATTCTTGACCACAGGTAGGTTTTCCATCAATGAACAAGGAGTATGGTAAGAAGACAAGCATCCTAATAGCCCGTTTAGAGAAGCGCAGGAGGAGGGCACAGGTCATCTCGACCTCGTTTAGCGTTCACAAGCCGGTCTGGATTGCTGCAGGGGGCGCAGCCTACACGACGATGGGCGCGGTTTATCTTACGCTACGCTACATGCGTCACTTGAAATAAACCCCCTCCTCTCCGTGAGCGAGCGAGTCTGGTTACCGCTATTGGAGCTGAGCTTTGAAAGCCATGCAACTGGAATAGAGGAGGGGGAACTTGTCCGAGACAGCGATCTACATCCTCATTATTACCGACCATTCATTTCGCATTATTTCCTTTTTTCTATTGACTGGGTTACCCTCTAGGGTCAGGTACTTTGGACGGACGGGATGGGTTATGCAACAGGAGGATCATGACATGACGGAGTTTTTACGCGTTTGGGTTGCCTTGGGCCAATATCATCATGTATTTAAACACAGAGACACGCAACACACAAAGAAATGACCATAAATACACAAGACTCTGATGCATTATTAGTGAGGGGCAGACATTCTAATCCCTGTCGTGTCGTTTCTGAGTAGACTAGCTTGGGGTTAATCTACCTGGCCAGGGGTGGCACTCGTGTGATCATCTCACTGCCGTGTATCAATACCAGCTGCACAATAATGCAGCACACGTGACAGGGATCGAGGTAGCCAGCCAGCAGTAATAGTAATGACTACTACTAATCTACATCAAACCCATTGGATCATACCACGCTGCGTCAGCGGCGGCCCTCAAGCCATACCACAGCTACTAAGATACTACCTACTACTGACTGACTACTTACGAAGTACATTCTGTCGGCGTGGTCTGATCACATTCATCATCTACCCCCTACTTTACTGACCAGTACATAGTTACTTAGTTATCCCTTTTCAACAATAACCACTTACTACTACTCCGTAGTATGTCCACTTACTGCCCCCACAACAATCTAGACAAGAGCTTAAGTACCGAATACCGACTACTGACTACTTGTCATGGCAAAAGTGGGCCGTATCTACCCCAGATTCCCACCGTTTTTAAGTTCAACCCTTTCGTCGCCATCCTCCGACCCATCCGGTTAACTGCTAGTAACCGAGTTAGTCACTACCTAGGGATGAATGACATCCTCATCATGGAGGGTTCAATCACACGATCATTGGATGGTAAAAGCTGCGGTGGCTTCGTCTGGGCCATGCAGTAAACTTTCGCCTACCCCGCCCGGGCGTGACCAGTCAGAAAGTCAGCAATGTGCTGGTGCTGTGAAAGGTTGTCGTTGCATGATCATCCCCCGGATCCTTGGCACCCCCGCAACCCAAACTCCCTCCTGTGGAATGCTGAGCTGAGATGAGCTGAGCTGGACTGGACTGTTGCCTTGAGTGGTCTGGTCTTAGGTAGTCTCGTCTGGTCACTATCTACCGGGGAGGTACTTCGTGGGTACTTCAGGTGGAGTTCGGCTAGGGGGAGGGGCCGGTCTCTACCTAATTTTGATGCTTGCTGTTTGCCACTTGTTGCTGCTGTCGCCGTCTGTCTGGATTGTGGTGGGTGTTGCGGGCTGCGGTATATTTATTGCTTGGTGCTGATCATTTTGTGCTGCAGACTCAGGTCGTGGGAGACTACTCTGTACTGGTGTCGCTTATGAACTCTTGAATTACTAGAATAACATGTGAGGAAGCAAGAATGATTGGCAGTAGATAAATGAACCGAGAAGTTGCACCTCCGACCGACCACTGTTGTGTTTCACAAGTCATGACCATGGATGTGATGGAAATCTGTCAGTACATAGCGGCTTATATTAGTAATAATTACCTGCTTCTTCAACAACAAGGCCTGCTGGCCCAATGGTAAGGCGCTTGACTACGGATCAAGAGATTGCAGGTTCGAATCCTGCGTAGGTCATTTCTTTTTGCTTTTCTTTTTTTTGTCTCCCCGCTTCTCATCGATCGGGCCGCATTTCCACCTTTTGCTCAGCATATCAGAGATAGAAGCGGTCGCATCTTTACTCCATCATATTGCTGCATCTTTCTGGTGATTGATTACTCTGTTAGTATTCCAATACTCACCTATTTCATGAGAAAGACACCGGTGTGATGTCCCAACTGGGACAATATTCATCTACATTGACACTAAGGTACCATAATGTACCTCAGCAATATAAAAGCAGACTACAATATAGCTGCGGTGGAAGTATTACCAGCACAAATTGAGCGGCCCTCACCGATGTTCACCCCGCAGCCATAACACGGACGATGTTAGCCCTTTTATGCAGCGGCAGAGTTGATCAAGCCCTGACCTTTTCTCAACCATCGCGCTCTCCACTCATTAGCATGTTTGGCTACATTTGATGGAACAAGAAATATTGAGCGTATTCAATGTCGGTCAAGTTCCTCGGCAATCAGCTACAAAGATGTCTCTGGTGAGGTTCCATCCTATCATAAAACCCCCGGGAATTGATTGCTGGTAAGCGCTACTACCGAAGTATTTGGCATGCCTTATTTCTGACTTACACATAGGTGATCCATAATAGAATCGGACCATCCAAAGTGTCCTCAATAGGTCTTTTGCCGTTCGATGGGATCTAGCAAGGCTCACCTCCAGTTGATGAGCGGATCGATTCCAGTATCATATACTAGCCTTGCCCAGTATCAAAAATGGACTCTCCACCATGTACATCAGTTGAATACTATATGCTACTTCTCTAGATGAAGAGTCCTCTCGCTCACTGCCCACCTAGAATGGATTAATATGGCTCTGGCTATTCTGTGTGCCCTCGATATTTGACACTGATGGTTGCCATTACCCTTTTCCTGAGACATACCAGCAACTATTCCTACACGACAAAGCCATCAAACCATACAACAGACAGGAAAGCTGTACTACGCTGCATTGACCTACAATGTCAAACTAGCTTGCGTTTGCAGTGCTGGCGCAGAGTGTTACAAAGTATGCGGAAGAATGAGCGACGCGGGAAGCAAGAGGACAGAAAATACTTACATCAGTCAATATAGACTAGAAACCCCACATACAACTAAAGCACAACTTAACCCCGAGCACCGATCTCCACCTCCACTCCATACTAAAGAAACAAGCCGGGGTAAACGTACCTCCTCAGTTGACGATCCCCGTCTACTAGTAGGAAACAAGTCCGAGAGGAATCGGAGAATTATCCGCAGAACTAAGTAGTATATCTCAATATTCACTATCCACCTCACCACACTCTACAATTCCATCTTCAATTCTCCCACCATAATTTAACCCAATACTCATCATCACCATACAAAATGACCAAGCCTATAATCCTTCACCTCGGCGACCCCATCACCTACAACCACGACCTGTACAACGGGCCGCTCTCCACCCGGTTCACCATCATCCGCGACGACTCTCCCACCCGAGAAGCTTTCATCGAAGCATTGAAAACAAACAAGTATACCCTCCCCCCGTTACCTCCCAAACCATCCCACTGACATGATAATAAACTAGATATGGCCCCTTCGTCGCCATCCTCCGCCCACACTTCTCCTCCGGCAAAACCATGGGCCCCTGGGACGCCTCCCTAATCTCCCTCCTCCCCCCAAGCACCAAAATCTTCTCCTCCGCCGGCGCCGGCTACAACGACATCTCCATCCCGGCCCTCACCTCCCGAGGAATATACTACACCAACGGAGCAGGTGCCTCCGACGAAGCGGTGGCAGATACAACACTATACATGATCCTGAGCGTATTCAGAAACTTTACTGCGTCGCAGATTGCTGCTCGCTCAGGGGATACGGAGAAGTTTCTGGATAAGCATCGGAATTTGGCGAGTGTGTCGGAGAATCCGAGGGGGAAGGTATTGGGGATTATTGGATTGGGGAGGATTGGGAGGGAGGTGGTTAGGAAGGTGAGGGGTGGGTTGGGGATGGAGGTGGTTTATTTTGATGCTGCTGGGAGGGTGTTGACTGAGGAAGGGGAGAGGGAGTTGGGGGTGAAATGGGCTGGAAGCATTAGGGAGGTTGTGGAGAAGGCGGATTGTGTGTCGGTGCATTGTCCGTTGAATGAGGGGACTAAAGGGTTGATTGATAGGGAGAAGATTGGGTGGATGAAGGATGGGGTGAGGATTGTTAATGTCGCTAGGGGTGGGGTGGTGGTCGAGGAGGATTTGGTGCAGGCGTTGAGGAGTGGGAAGGTGGCTGCGGCGGCGTTGGATGTTCATGAGTTTGAACCTGTGGTGGATAAGAGGTTGTGTGAGATGGAGAATGTTACGCTGACGACGCATGTTGGCGGTGGGGCCGTGGAGACGAGGATTGGGTTTGAGAGGTTGGCCATGGAGAACATTTTGAGGGTTGTTGGGGATGATGGCGAGGTGGTCGGGGAGCCGTTGACGGCTGTTAATGGGAGGGAGGTTAGGGAGGTGTGGGAGGGGAAGAACAAGAATAAGGAGGAGTGATGGTCTAATAGAAGGATTGCTTGAGGAGCATAACTTGTGTGAGTGGTGCATACAACATATTCATTGATCAGTATATGATGGGCTAGTTAAGATAGCTTCCTCCCGTCTCCTCGTGGATCATATCGAACATCGGCTTCGCACTGAAATACCCAGCCAGTGGAGTCCCTACTGACTTGTATGTGAACGCTGCATCCGCCTCGTTGACCTTGACGGTCTGTCCGCCCCGGCCAGCAGCCGCAGCATCGGCCATGAGCTGCACGTAGCAGCACTTCTCCAAACTGACGAACCAGAACACCGTTTCCTCGATGGACCTCCCCACGGTTAGCAGCCCGTGGTTCTGCAGCAGTGCGGCTTTCTTGTCGCCGAGTGCCTGGGCAATGCTCTTTCCTTCTTCTTCGGCCAGCACGATGCCATTGAATTGATTGTATACGACGAGATCCTGCTCTGGTTAGTTGAAGCTCATTCCCTGGAGGAGCAGGAGGGACTGACATTGTAGAATGCGCACGAATCCTGCGTGGTGATATCCAGCGGTCGTCCCAGCGTACAGAAAGCCCGTCCGTGAATGCTATGGCTGTGAGCGGCGCAGAGCACATCCGGCCGAGCAGCATGAATGGCCGAGTGAATCATAAAAGCAGCAGCATTGAGCAGTCGGACGGGTCCGCCGCCGATAATTTCCCCGGAGTGGCTCACAAGGATCAAGTCGGATGCCTTGATTTGCGAAAACGCGACGCCGAAGGGGTTCACCCAGAAGGTGGTCGGGTCGACGGGGTCACGGAGAGTAATGTGTCCTGCCACGCCTGGAGCAGTAGTTAGTATCCATTGCCTATCCCATTCACGAGGTAAACATGGAATAGGAGAGAGGGTGAAGGCGCACCTTCATCGTAGCCATTCTTGCCGAATATGCGGAATGCCGCTGCTAGTCGACCTTTGAGATATTCACGCTCTTTGTACTTGTCGTCGAAGACTGGGGGTCGTGGGAATTTCTGAGGGGTGTTCTTCACTTTGGCGGCTTCGGCGCCCGATTCTTGGGAGGATTGAGTTTGGATGGGGACGGGGGAGAAGATGGTGGTCTCGGTGGCGGTGGGAGGGGCCATATTAATTATTCCTTGTGATGCAGCGATGATTCTTGATGAGATGGGTGGATGGCAATCGATGCAGGGATCTGATGATGAAGAGAGGAAGAGGAAAATAGGAGATGAGGAGATGAGATGGAGATATGCTTATCTGACCGCGCGGGGTTGAGCCAAAGTAAGGCAATTCCAGGTTACCCGACGGATCTCAACCGAGGTTGTACGGCATGGCGATGATGCTCAACCAAGTTTTACTTCATGGCTATCGCGGAAGTGCGGAATTAGAAACACCTTCTTGCGATGGAACTATGAGGTGACCGGTCATACAACTCGTGGGATTATAAATCACTACCCTTCTAGAGGATGTTCTACGGGTATATACACTTGAGCCGGAAGTTGATAGACTGAGTCGTGGCTGTGCGAGAGAAGCACACTGAGCAGACCATCACAATGGTAGCCGTGCTATTGCCAGTCGCTGCGATTCCTCCACTAAAGCTTCGTACAGCTTCTGGTCCCTAACACTCATCCCTTCCTGTGTCGAAGGCGACGCTCCCAGTATGGGCTTAACGTCTGCTTTGCACAGTAGACCAGAAGGCGGAAGCTCGCCCGTCTGAAAGTACTGACGGATCTTCTTGTGAACGCACAGAGACGGTGCCGCCAACGTTGAATGCTAGAAAAGTCAGATCGCCTCAATAGCTCGATATGGGCTCACTTACGCCTTCGGAGTCTTGCTGCAGAAGCACCGAGCCAGGGAAGTTTTGGGACATTTTGCGTGCACTTCAAGAATTAGCTTTGGTGATAAAGCTACCGAGGGAACCTACCTGCGCAGAGGGGTCACTGGATCGAGCGTATTGCTCACAAACAGCAGTGGATGGGAGGTGTTGGCTGCAAACGGTCCTGCAAAGCCTCAGCAATGATCGGCCCAGATCACGAATCACTCACCTGTAAGCTTCCACTTCGGCTTTAGCTTCCACCCTACACAGCTCATCAGAAGACTAGCCCAGTAGTCCCCAAGCATGGAACTTTCCTCCTGCAACGACGCCCAGGTGCGCCTGAACTCCTCTTCGTCGGCATCCTGCAGATACTCCGCATCAGCACAAAGAATAGCTGTGCTCGAATACGCTTCATTGTGCCCTGACAGTTGACACTCTGCAGACCACGGCCCAGCTTGAAGACATTGATCGGAAGGACATGACGGGGAGCGGCCTCCCACTTTGAAGTCGGCTAGGACCGAGCCACTGCCCTGAGATAGCTCGGTTGCCATTTCTGCCAGCTGAGGAAATCCGTACATTGGCTGATACAGAGCTATTCGCATGATGATCTTCAGGTCACTCCACGTCACGACTTCCGGGCCTCGTGTAGCTGATGCGGGGACCGGTATGGAGCGATTGTAGAGAGCATCTTCCAATGCGAGATATGCTTCCTTGATGGCTGTTGGTCCTCCTTGCATGTAGAAGGGGCAGACATCCGCTCCAGCCGCATCGCAATATCGCGTGAATTGATCGAAAATGGCGTCAGCATCTTCGACCGCATTGGGTCCCTCCCCAAAGTAATACTTGTCGGCATCTACCACAGCATCAAGCACAGCTCGATGAATACGATCGGGAAACATAGTTGCAAACGTGGAGCCTAGGATAGTTCCGTACGACCGACCCCAGTACAGGAGCTTCTCCTGTCCCCGCTGCCATCGCGTTCGCGCTACTATATTCTGTCCCGGATCATAGCCATGCATACGATCCTGTTGGCGCTGTTCCAGCAATCCTTGTTTTGCACGCCATTCGCCGTGTCGCTCGACGATCTCTAGCATATCTCTAGCTACAGGGGGTGTGTTGAGGTGTTCGCCCAAAGCTTCCTCTCCATCTTTCGGAGGGGTGGACAAGTTGGCAGAGCATCCAGTATTGAGGGCTGTCGAGCGAGACCAGTGATGCCAGAAGGCGTTCTGTGCGCTACCGAGTGTGCCTTCGGCTGCCACCTGGAGTTCCCAATTTCGCTGTGCGAAGAGATGGGGAAAGCAGCTGAAGCCTGGAGTCGTGTTGTTGACTCCGCGAGGATCGAATCCGATAATGTCAAAATACTTGTCTCGCGAAGCACTTGCTGCATCAGCAATGCCTGGGTCGTTCTCCGAGTCCACGGTCGTTTGCAGGGATTTGCCGCTGACAAGCACTTGGGCGACGCCCGAGCCCCCTGGGCCACCTGAAACTCGCTGTCAGTGAGAGAGATGGCATAGGGGTCATAAGAAGTACCTGGGTTTGTCAAAACAGCGCCCCCATAGCGGGGATCTGTCACCGAAACCTTGGCCGGGAGACGAGTGATGGCGATCGCGAAGCGCCGTCCTTGACCATCGGATCGGTTGTAGTCCATGGGGACCTCGAGACGGGCGCACTGGAACCCATCGAAGCAGTCATGGTATACAAGTGATTGGGAAGGAGTTATCTTGAACGTGTCAGACGGTTCTGGCGACAAACGCAAAGCCTCTCACCTGATCCCAGCTAAACCCCGTCGAACGGATAATATTCTCGCTATGCGCTCCAGTAGAAAGGCGTGATGTCCACCACGCAAGGCCTGCTAGAGTTACTACAGCAATCCCCACGCCACGGAGTGCATTCCGCCATGCCCAATATTTTGCATGTTGTATATGGGCCCGAAAGAACACGGGTTCAGAGGATTTGAGTTCCATGGGTTCTCAAGCTAGACAATCCACAACATCCACTGTATCAGTGACGCACGGAGGGGTAGTCAAGGGGCACCCCACGAGTTAAATGCAGTATAGGCCATGGTCTCTCTCAAATACAGGCGAGCTGACAGGTCATTCAGCTGGAGCTGAATCTGAACGGCCGACAGTATCTGCATATCACAACGGACGACGAATAACGTATTAGAGATTTGCAATGAACCGAAGTGGGGGTTGGGATAGCCACGGGGCTCAACTCTGAACTCACCAGGATAAGCCGCGCATGCCGAGATTGAGAGGGAAGATCGCGGTCGGAAAAACTTAACGAAGGCCAGATGGCGGATCAGCGCTGGTGGCCTGTGATCCCTTGCGCTGTCTTGGGCTGCGTTCGGCCTTCCTCTAATTGCCTAGTAGCAAACTCTTCGGAGACTAGCATGGATCAACCCGGAGGCTATTGGCTGATGCCCTTATCACCCTCCGCTACCCAATGCAAGGTGAGCATCATGATAGATGTGGCTATAAGCATCTGGGAACAGTGGGTCTGTCATAGCCAGGGGAATAACATCCACTATATAGTTCAGCTCTATGGGAGTAGTCAAATATATCATCTTAGTTCTCCTTGTGACGCTAAATTACCGCCCCGGCAAATATCCTGAAACCTGTTTGTGTTCGACTCACACGGTGGGTAAATATGATGTGCTATGTGTTACTGTTCGCATATCTGAGAAACATTATCCAAGCCTTTGCCTTTGGGAGACGTCTGTCCTTGTTGGGTAAGGGCCATATTCTTGTCTATAGGAGCTCATTTGCCGAAGTAAATTAACAGGCCCGTCTTTTTGTTATGTGGAAAGCGGACTGGCAGAGTCGAGCAGTTTACCGGCTCTATTCGTATAGCAGGGCGTGGTATAAGGGCAGACGGACCATGAATGCCGGCTCCCCGTCCAGAAGGGAGGGTCATGATATGTGTGCCATCGGCTTAACAGACTCCAGACAAGAAAGCCAGTGTAAGGGATACCGTGTCTCACGATATGTATTCTCCATAATGCTGCCTGATAATCCATTTATCGCTGGTGATTGATAGACTATGTAGCCTGGTTATGACAAATACTGAAAGTGTGTCTGGGAAGCCATTTCCTTTCGGGACGAACAGCAGCGTGCACGCTGGGGCTATATTCTCGAGCTAGCGCTTGGAGCTCAGTTGGAGTGAAGCCAGTTCGCATCTTAGCGTTCCCTTAGCGTCAAGTAGCCTATTGTCCTGGTTATGGCGTCAATCATTCAAGAACAGACGAGATTATATGATCATGTACGGGGTAATGGTAGTCAACAGGGCATGAGCTTGGCTAAGACAGAGCAGGAGGCTCCTAGGCAGATTCCCGCCTATATGATCAGCGTATGAACTGTGTTGTCAAGGTCCGAGCAGCAACAGACCGTCAATGCAGCTGCAGCATCATC
This sequence comes from Aspergillus brasiliensis CBS 101740, assembly GCF_001889945.1. NCBI lineage: Eukaryota > Fungi > Ascomycota > Eurotiomycetes > Eurotiales > Aspergillaceae > Aspergillus > Aspergillus brasiliensis. The sequence goes on along the minus strand of NW_027137449.1, from coordinate 289,361 downwards.
CCCATACTTCTTCCTTTGGGGATTGTGGACTGTCGAGACGCGTCCCGCATGCATCACGTGCGGGGAACAGGTCAGTTTCCGAAAAGGGAAAAAGTCTCAGCCTCGGTTCTCCGCAGCGCATCCTCAGCAGTCATGCCTCTCTTCATTTACACTGGTAGCAAGTGTGACTGACACTAACTCACAATAATACTCCGATAATTGTGAGTAATTCCAGTACTCCGTACCGGTCTGACAGCTGCCTCTTCGCCGATCGCCAGAAATGGACGTGCGTGGCAGTCGGGCTTTTCCAGCCTGGGGGATCATTGCCATCCCCCGCAGGATCCATTGTGACTAATGCAGCTTCTTATCAATAAGTGTCCACCGATGGTCACATTCCTCGTCCACTGCGGTTGTCGGTGCCGAATCCGACTAAATCTTTGCCCGTTTGCGCGACCAAGTTTTGTGCTATACTCGTCGATCTTCACCCGGATCGGCACAGTCGGTGGCTACTCAGCGCCCTTGCTGGCCAAGGCAGGCAAATCGCACCGCCGGAGTCATGGATTGGCATTCCTTTCCCCCCCACCAGTCCATAGTCACGTTAGCTGATGTCTTCATCACGGCGATCTCTTCGGCTGTCCACCAGGTCTGCCTCCCTCCATTTATCCTTCCACCCTCCCAATATCGGCCACAGCTCGTTTAAGGTGTGTCGATGCTCGTGCGTGGTATTACTGACGCCATTTGGATCACTTGGATGACAATCCCGCTCTTTCTGCTGACCGCTTGCATTTAGAACAGCCAGGGATGGCGATAAGTGAGTCCGGTCTTTCGCACTAATGAGCTTGATCACTCGACATTTGATTTGATACCGGCTATCCCAATCTGTTGCCTGCGCCTCGGAAAAGCATACATACCTGATGTGGCCCGCCCAACAGGATTCTGCCCTCTACTACTCACACATCTACAATGGCTGGCTGGAGCGGAATTTTCTGTCCGTCCAGGGGATCGGAGAACATTCCCAGTCCCTTCATGACGGAAGACGAAAAGAACAATACAATCAATGTCACCATTCAGGAGTCAAGCGCTGCGTTTCCAGATGCAACGGGGGCATCAAAGATACAAGCTGCAGAAGCTGTCAGCGGGCGCAAAGGCAGGTATCTCTTGTATGCGGGGTATGTATGTCATATCTTTATTCTAGTATAAGTGCTGATCCCTTCCAGACTGGCGATGATGATGGTCATTTAGTAAGTTATCTATCCATTTCGCAGCGACAGCACCTTCTAATCACCATATGCGCCTCAGTGAATTAGACAACTCGACCGTGGGAACTTATCGTAACTTTGCTACATCTGACTTTGACGCTCTTGCTGAGCTGGCTACCTTGAACACTGCAGCGAGCATTATTTCGGCCATCGCCAAGCCCCCAATCGCCAAGGTCTCGGACGTCCTCGGACGGGGTGAGGCCTATGTATTCGCCGTGACATGCTATGTGGTTTCTTACATTCTCTGCGCCTCTTCCAAAACCTTCAATACCTACGCTGGCGGATACGTCCTGTATTCTATTGGGCAGGCTGGCACATCCTTTCTGAATGCTACGATTGTCTCGGATCTATCATCGATGCGATGGAGAGGTTTCGCCTACAATATTCTCTACCTCCCATTCCTCGTCATTCCCTGGGTGTCCGCGTTCATTGTCCAGAGCGTCGTTGATGGAATTGGCTGGCGTTGGGGAATCGGCATGTTCGCCATATTGATGCCTTTCGGTGCCAGCTTCATTATCACTACCCTCCTTGTCTTTCAGCAGCGGGCCAAGCGGTCCGGTCTCGTACTTAATGAACAGCTTAACCTACAGGGTTTCTTCTCTCGCATTGACTTAGGTGGCCTTTTCATCCTAAGCGCTGGCTTCGCGTTGGTTCTGATTCCAATTACATTGGCTGCCACCTCTGCTAGCCGATGGAAGACCCCCTGGGTCGATGCATTGATCGCTGTGGGGGTCGTGATTCTGGCTTGCCTTTACCCATATGAGAAATACGTTGCCCGGCATCCTGTGGTGCCTGTGCGCTACTTTCGTAATCTTTCAGTTCTGCTCCCAGTGATCCTAGTATGCATCGACAACATCAGCTTTGGCGCCACGCATACATATCTTTATGTCTGGTCCGAGGTGTCGCACAACTTCTCGCCACGCAATGCGCAATTCCTTTACTACACCAATGGGGTTATGCAAGCCCTCGTGGGCATGGGAACGGGCTTACTGATGTATCGCCTGCGATCCTACAAATGGATCGGCGTCGCCGGAGCGATCATCCGCATGGTCGGATACGGGGTTATGGTTCGCCTCCGCACCAACGAAAGCTCTGTGGCCGAGTTGTTCATCGTACAACTGGTTCAAGGGGTTGGTAGTGGTATTATTGAGACCGTCGGCATTGTTGCAGCACAGATCACGGTGTCGCACGCCGAACTAGCGCAGGTCACATCGTTGGTCCTGCTGGCCGCATATTTGGGAAACGGGATAGGCTCGGCGATTGCAGGAGGAATATACTCGGGACAGTTGCGCCAACAATTGTGGTTACACCTAGGGTCCGGTGTGAGTGACTCCACGGTTGACCAGCTGTATAATTCTATTACGGGTACCCTGCCAAAATGGGGGTCAGCCGAGCGGACGGCGATTGACAGAGCCGTAAGTATCTACCTCGCCTCGCTATTCAAATCACTAACGTATCATTCAGTATTCAGATGTAATGGGGTATGTGTGCCACGCGCTTTCGAAGGATAGTAAACTGACATATCCAGGTCCATCACAATTGCAGCCCTGGCATTTTCTGCTCCAATCGTGATTTTGTCGCTATTCTTGCCCAACAATAAACTTGGGTATGATGATCCATGTCTTCCAGTTGCTCTTCGATTACTGACTAGTCGCTAGGGACGGACACAACCTTGTCCAGGGCCAACAGCCTCCTGTTCGTTCCGATTCCACGCTGGTGGACGACAAAAGAGCGCATGAAAGGAAACTGGATATTTATGAAACAAAAGCTTGAAAGGATTGGTGTGATATAATTATACATTATGACACTAATGAGGTAACTTGGGTATCCAAATATAAATGCTTATATGCAAAAGTTCCAGCAGATGCCGTCCTTTTCACCTGCCAGGAGACCCCAGCGAGCAGACAAACTCACGCTTCGGGGTAGAGTCCAAGGCATTTTTGACCAAATTCCAAACATTGAGATCGTAGGCCTCGCCGATATGGCCGACCGGGTCTAGCGGACAAGTATCCTGCACCCATTCATTGGTCACCCCTTCCTCATGTACAAAGGAGGTGGTAGTTGGGGTGACCATCTCGTCCAGCCGCGATGCAATCACCGTTAGACTATTCCCGGGCTGCACAATAGCCTCGCCGTCATTCAAGCGATCAACAGCCGCTCCATCCGGGCCCAGATCGTCACAGGCAGCGCAGCCCACGGTATCCAAGACCTCACCAATTAAATCGCGCGATAGATTCCCCAAAACATATGCAATGTCATAGAGCCCCGCAAAGTTCGTGCCTCTTGTCGGAGGTGCAATGGCCACCAGCTTATCGAGCATCTCCGAGATCCCATCCTCGAATTTAGGCACGTAGAGGGTTTGGAAGGCGCCTTCGGAGTGACCGACCAGGTCGATCTTGTCGGCGCCCGTCTTTTCCTTCACCTCGCGGATGTACGCGGCGATTTCCGGGGCCGAGTCGGCGATGGCTTTGAGGCCCCCGACAAAGGGGAATCCTTCATATGCACCGTAGGTTTTGGCGTAGGTGCAGTAGCCTTGATTCTGTAGCCATTCTTGTAGGTAATTCAGGTCTTCGTAGTAGGTGGCGCCAAGCCCGTGGAGGAGCACGACGGGATTTGGGTGGTCGGTGCTAGTGCAGGAGAAGTCATTGATGCTGTAGCTGTAGCCTAAGGCGGGTAGAATGGCAGTGGATGCCAGAAGCAGCGATGATAGATGCATTTTGGCCGGTTTTGGTAATTCAACGGTCGGAGGGAAAAAAAAAGAAAAATTCAAAAACTCAACACCACGTGTAGAAGGATGGAGAATGCCATTTGGACTGGCTGGCTGGCTGGCAATCACCAGAAATTTATCGTGAATCCGCAGGTGGGCCTTCATCGTGTTCAGGGAGAGATATTAATCTCATCTGTACCAGATCGAGAATGTGAAAACGTGCAATGCTGATCACTTTTATTAAAGTGGACGGGATTATCGTTCCTTATTGGTGACAAGGCCGTGAACTATTGGCAGCGGGTGAGACCGAGTGGATCGCTGACTCGTCAAGTGTTGCTTGGGTATGTTCCTTGACCCGCTTGAGAGTTCATTGCACCCCTTCCCGAACACCAGTTCACTGCACAGTCAACGCAGTCACGGATAGCCAGCGCAGTGACGGGCAGTAAGATCAGTGACGGATCATCCGTCACTGCTGCACGTCACTGCTGCACGTGCCAAAGGATACAACTTCACGTATTGCTTTTGATATGGAATGAAGATGTCTGGATTCACGGGATGGCCTCCTTTGCAAAGGTATAAATATCACCTCCTGGTCTCCCTTCCTCCCTCCTCCTCTTCTCTTCTTCATCATCCCTTTTCATCATCAGATCAGGCTGAGTTTGCTGATATCATCTCCTCTTCATCAAGTTACTATCAATATAGGGCTATATTTGCTATGATATGGCGATTAGCATGACCACGCCATCCACTCTTCCTATATACTACTAAGACCTATACTGGCTACTACTACGCCTCAGCGATACTTCATACTACACATACTATACTTGGGTGCTGCGGCAAGCATCAGACTGAGCCCACTTTTTGCGTAAGTCTGACCCCTAATCTGCTTACATGTCTGTGAGGGCTGACACTGGGGCATCTCTGCCATCACAGATGGAACAAATGAGCTGCTTTCGCCGACCGTATGAACCAACATACGTCGCGGTACTCGTCGGAGAATCCGATGGATTCTACATGCACTCGAGCGACTTGGCATCACAGCAAAAGATGATATCGATCTGGTCCTTGGCATGGCCTCAATCAGGTTGAATTTATGCAGCACTAGCTGCTGTTGTCGGAGAAAGCAAGACACTTTCTCACTACTCTTCAAGAACATTAAGCGGTTTCCAAGAGAACCGTGAAAAGACAAAGGACAACCTATAATATCAACCTTTTGCCTCACTACAAGTTTCATCTTCTCGTTGACATTCCTTGGAGCGGTAGCTCACCTCATGTGTCAACACAGCCGATCCTACCAGGCATGCTTGCCCCGATGAAGGGGTCGGGTGCAGCAAGCGAAAGGCAAGTGAGATTTTCGCTACGACGTACAACAAATGCGAAAGCCTGGGCAACCCTATTCAGTATATACTCACGATCACTCAAGTGGAACATTGCCCTCGGCGCACCTTGGAAATTCAGGAAAACGTCGTCCTGAAGAGAAAACATGTCCTCCTGACAGTGATACTCTCGGTATTACTCTTCTCATTCTTGTGGGTACACTAGCCTTCCTGATCAATCATTGGAGATCCCAGGACTAACTGTGCTTAGAAGAAGGCGATAACAATTATGACTGTGGGTAACTCCATATAAGGAGCCCGGTCTTGTCGCCATATAGCATGACGCCGTGCAAGCTTTCACCAAGGACCGACCGGCGACTGCTGGGAAATTCATATACTTCCCAGCGACTCATCACCGTGGTTGATAAAGGGGCCATAAGACTCACTCTTAAAGCAGTCAAGGAAGCATGTGAGGACTGCCTACAGATGAGGAATACCTACATCGACCGAGGCGCCAGTATTCTCACCGACGGAACCATGGGTTTCGCTCGATGCTGACGGGGATCTGATTCTCTCTCATGGGTTGAGAAAAGCATGTATCCTGCCCTGAAAAGGCTTGACGTGTTCATGCCTATGGTATCCCTTCGCCACCGAAGATCGCAGGGAGGCAACGTTCATGGAGAGGGCAGGTCGAGAATATACTACTGCTGCGCGTGCATTTTCCCTCCGAGGACTGGCATGTCATATATATTTACAATCTGGCCTACGGGCCTTCATGGAGAATATCGAGGCAGCACATACAAGACATTGTGCTGAGGTTGCTGCGGTTCGAGAAACCTGAGAAGCAGACTGCTACGGAGAATGAACCGGGGGTCTTGCTTCGCTTTTCCTTGGCAAGGGAGCTTCAGAGGTCACGATTGAAATTAAAAAGCAATCTTGCGACCGGGAGAAAGGTCGAGAGTGCTCAAATGGTAGCTTGGACTCGGCCGGTGGTAACAGTTCTATATTGCTCTCTGATACACCGTCCGCAGGGCCTCTCTTCTCCATGATTGTCGCACTCGTCTCAGTACTGCATATCAAGACTCGATTCCGCTGCTCTTGCAGATGCTAGGCAATTTAACGTCGCCGGGATGATTGAGAATACTGTGTCTTACACACATGTTCTGTCGACATGACTTGGACATTCCTCTCAAAATGCCCCTACAATCATCGCTTGCAAAAATTCCCCAACGAAGATGGTCATCCACAATCTCATCAGTTGGGAACGTCGGACAATGGCACGGCAATATAGTTACGCGGCCTAGGTCATCTCAGTCCAAGAAAACCAGCAATGGCATTCCGCGTTCTAGCAAGCCATCGCTGTACCTTTTGCAAGCGTACTCACCTGCAGAGTCGTCTGAAAATCATGGCCACATTCTCTGGCAAATCCTCTGCAAAACCTGACGGTACCCTTTCCCAGTTGGCGCCCATGGGGTGTTCTCTGGCGACGGTTTGAAATGGAGGTCGCAAGACAGCTTTCTCATATTTTCACAAACAAAGCGAAATTGCAGGGGCGCTATGATGTGCAAGAGACGCGCAGCCAACACATACATTTTCGAGGAACTACTGGTGGTGCGGTAGCACTGCCTCCAACCACACAAAATGCCCTGCACCGACTGCCAAACGTCGAATGAGATACTTCTCATCTTCTACCGCTTGCACTGGGGTAGCAGATGAGCAGATACGTTAACGAGAACTGCTTTGATTGCCATGCCGAATCAAGTTCCCATACGACCATTTATGCTACTCGGCGTTTTGCACTAAACTTGAGTCACTATGGAAGATGATTCAGTTTCTATACTACATCGTGCTGCTCCTCTTCGCCTTTCTCCTACATGATTAGGCTCCGGACGAAGATGGTGGTCGCAATGGCTGGAATGACTACATGGTGGTTGTGACTATAAAGCACCCGAGAATCTGTCGGGGTCCTTCTACTGGAAGACTCGGCTCCAGCGATGGTCAACTTCTCTGCAGCGGCGCCGCTCAAAAAGCTGAAGAAAGCTTTGACAACTTAGTGTCGGTCTGTATCTGACCCTCACAGATTTACCTTAATATTGGTGTCGATCGGTTTTTATAAGATGGCCTTGGATAAATCAGCACCCACCGACTATCAACGTCTGTCTGCAGAGCCGCCGACTCAGGATTGGCCTTTGCCTTTTGGTGATCTTCAATAGACCCCATGTTGGAATGCAGCGACTCCACGAGCTAAGCGCTCATGGATCACGAATATTGCATGGATCTGATCAAGAGGGATCTCCGATTCATCTGACACTATGATCTATACCAAAAACGACACCAGAGAAGGTCAGTCTCGCGCGTCCCGGTCCACCCTGGGGTGCTCGCCGAAGGAGGTGCTGCGACCGAATAAATTACTAATATTTGTCTATGATAGGACTACAATCAAGGTCTGAAACCACAAATCCGACTGACGGCGATGCCTTTGTCCCGCAGGAACCCATATGCGAATACTGCGACGAGACAATATCCATCGCGGACAAAAATGGCGATTGCCTGCACCCGGAAGGCGCCTGGGCGCCGGTAATAGCCTTCAATATTATCGCCCAAGCCGACCCGTTTCCTTCTTTGCTCCATATCGACGCAATCTCCGGCATGCCTGCTTTGACGACGGGCTGCGCCGCGGCCTGGGCTTTGTGTCCCAACGCGCCAACACTCCGATATATGGTGGTTATGTTATTACTCGAGAACTACATTCAGGCCTTGGGGGTCACATTTACCGCAAGCAATGGATACACGTGGATAGTTTCCAATATCTGGCTACTATCCAAGAAATGAATGATGCCTTCCACATCCCGACTTCACTGAAGCTATCAGGGCCAAAAGACCACCAGAATCCATTCAATCTGCGTCGGCTCCTGAGCTAGTTATTGTTCGATCGTCAATGGGGATAAGACTCCGAGATAACTGCCAATCGTCAATGGCTTCATTCCCGCAGTGTTCTGTCCCGATTTCACGGGGAACAGTGACAGTGACTGTTGGTGGGCTTCAACCACGCCCGTTTTGACAAGTTGCTGGGTATCGTCAAGATTGGGGGCAAAGTCTTACAAGAGGCGTTCTTTTCATTTTTCAAGCAACAAAGGCAAAGCCGAGCTCACCGGCCTAACTCAGTCGTCACTCGAAAGCGCTCCTTGGGACTATTGGTCAATCTGACTTGCGCAAAGAAAGGATCTTCGAGCTCAGGCGATGCTGCGCGACCTCGGTTAGTGTCGTGCCACAAACTGGATACAAACGTGTGCATTATGTGCCGTCGGTTTCCAGTCGCTTGATGATCGCATTGTGAGAATCTGAAACAGAACCTTATATATTCTCTAGCGAAAGCTCGACCAGATTGAATTCCGAAGCCTAGCATATACGAGGAGAAAAGACAAGCGCACATGTCGCTGCAATAACCCACTTAGGGTGGTCGTCGCAGATATAACAACTAGTTCATATATGATCCATCATCCAAAGAAATAATGGGTCCCGATGAAGTCGACGCCGTTCCACAACCCAGTTACAGGCAGGCGATTGCAGGCCACTGGCTCAGTGTCCGATCTGCATATTTCATCGCCACACTTCTCGGCTTACGATTGCCTAGATGAAAAGGGTCTATTTCCAGTATCGCCACCTCTATCTTAAAGCGCCATGCGCGGTGGCTATTGGCCAGCTACAGGCCGTGTTCCACCTTCATCTTCTGTCACTCTGGAGAATTGATAGAGGCCATTGAGTTCCTCAGAGAAGACATGACATGGTTCAAGAGACAGTCACACTGTTACTAATCACGGCTACTGACCGTCTCTATCCTGCATATTCTACCACAAGGGGACATATTGCGAATTGGCAAAAGGCCGGGGGCTCTTTACAGCCTCTCTTTCTGTTGAGGGAAACATCTGCCCGGCTGCCAACCCTCACTAACAAGACGCGTCCCTGCTGTATGTCTTGCTCAACCTAGCACACTCATTCTTGGGCCCCTCTCATCTTGGAGATCGCTTACACACAACAATAGAGACATCATACTTGTTAGTCATTGCCACTGACTGCATTTTCTACCACAAGGGAACATGAGGTCCAGCATGGCCCTTGCTATTCTGGGCGGTCTCGTGGCGTTGTCCCTAACCTTGATAAATGATCCACCATGTCTGCCGACGTGCCCTTACAAGACATACTGCTGGCATCTTCGAGCGTTTCCAGGCTTTCTGCTGTATAGTCGTTGGGATAACTTATTTCCTTGCATTGCAGTAACGCGGTTACGGGGTCTCACTACCGCCTGCCGGCTATTGGCTGTGTCTCGAACTGCATCTTTTACCATAAAGGCTCATCTTCCGCAGACTCATGGGACACTATTACAAGTGACTATACCATATTGCTTTATCGCAAAGTCCACTTATGAGTTGCTCGCTGTGCTTCCTTCTCTCGGTAGTTCTATGGAGGTGGTCATCCGCTATAATGGATCACTTATTTCAACACTCATCCAGACATGCACATCCCGTCTATGGCTTCTATAGCTTCCACTTCTTAGTGGTCTATCACTGAAAAGGTGATGGATGTGCTGGTTGGCCATCGTCCATAAAAACAGCCCGTTGACAATGTCCGTGACTGGTCGTTTCACGTCAAGATCTGGGCACCAGCATCGGCCGAATGATTGTCGGATCTGTGAATTTATGGGCCTTGATGGAGAAGACGCATCCCTGCATCTAACATCACCCCAATGGTCTTTCTGTTTCAGACCAAGGAAGTTGAGCGATGCGGCCATTGAAAAAATTGGACATGACAACAATCGGGGTGGCCCAGGCGTTGAGCGCCTCTGTTGGCAGATATACCATCGTACCAGTCGGTCGAACGAAACAGCTGCACAAAACCAACAGCATAAATGGTGGTGGAGAAAATTATTTAAGCTGGGGTCGTCATGCCGACCGAACGAAGAAAACGGATTTAAGCTGCGTGAAGATAGAGCTGTGACTCAGGCTACAATCGCGGCATTCTCACTCCGTGGCAATCTCACTCGGTGATTCTTCCTCGATGCAGAAGAAAAGTCATTTGGTATGCGGTGGCTGGAGGACCGTGGTCATGGCACCACAATGACTCCAGTCCACTGCGTCTGGATACACAAGGGAGCATGCCAATGATGTATTACTACCCAATTCCCTTCAAGGAACCGGGGTGGTCATATAAACGACCATGTCATGGCTAGCCGCCATATATACCATCCAAGGAGCATAACACCATTTACCATTCTTGGTTGGAGGGGAAGCATACTACCTTCTCTCTCATGCCTTTGTCACCAGCAAGATATTGAACGAGATAGCACGTCGGATGAAGTTCTTAGTTCGAGGGGAGGTCATACTACCTTCTCTCTCATGCTTCGTCACAAGCACGACATCGAACGAGATAGCACGTCGGACGAGACTGAATCCCCATATGGAGGAATGATTTCTATAACGTGTCGGCAGCTTGAAAGACACATTCGTCCACCGCACGCGTGTTCACCCATGTACTTTGCTAGCCGTGCGGTGGCTGGAGGGTTCATTCAATTTGCTTATGACAGCTACGCCCTTCTACATACTCGCAATACAGATTTAACGGATATTCTTGACTCCTGCTGCATAACACACCGATCCCTTCGGGTCGGAGTCCCGAACAGCTGGCGTCTAACCACAAACACCTGCTCTCAATTGAATACTTCCAGAAGCCTATTTTTCCACAGGCCACCGTATGACAGATATTTCGTCCAACGTCCCGTCAGTTGGGGATGCTTGCTACTGCATATCCCGATCCAGGCAGTACTCCTCGGACAAAGCATCATTATCATGGTCTACTATCATTATGTTGGTCTGTGTCGTTGCGGACTACTACCGTGCGTGGACAGGAGGACATAAGCCTCCAGAATTCGTGGCAGACGCGGACGTTCTATCGTCCAACTTCTTACCCGCTTAGGACGTCTCGCTCTTACATATATACCTATAACCGGGCGAGACATGTCGAACCCAGGGTGGTTGTCATACTCAATCATTCGTCCCTTCGTTGAAGGACTGATCGCCATCATGCGTGAATCAGGAGGACATAATCCTCCGGTGCCGGAATCCCTGGAAAGCTTCTTCTAACGATCCAGTCGTTCCACCAGAACAACGGCATGATGAAATCGTACCAGGAAAGCTGTGCGCTCTGGCTTCTTCGTTCTGCCCGGGACCACGCGGCTGCTCTCGCTCCGACGACGTGTGGGACGAGAGACGGACTATTGGCCCATCAGAAAAACATGCCGCTGGTGCAGTACATGACCATCGACCTCAAATTTACATGGCACTGCTTCGAGGGCCACAACTGACGCTCCCGGAGCTCATTAATAAGCCTTCGAACCCCCAGAAGGGCAAAGGCAAACCGGCAACAGGGGACAATCCTCAGTCAGAGTGTGCACTACGACTAAGAGGTGACCCGGCTTTGATGCTGCGTTCATCTAGTCCGCGTTTGAGCGCCTTGTCACGCGCATCAACATCGAGCGTGCGGCAGTGACCAAGGTGAACAACTGGCTGAGTCGGGCTGACGGAGGATAAGCAGCATTTCGGCACTGATCGATAGCGAGCCATCCTGAAATGTGCCGCCGATACACTGTGCGCAGACAAGATATCGGCTCTCGGACAGCTCCAAGCTGCGCTATATCTTCCGGGTAGACGGAATCCTCGGATCACGATTCGATCAAAGAAGAGCAGGACATATAGTCCACAAAACGCAACTGGTCATTTGCTGGACGCTTCACCAAAGAAGATAATACTTATTTTATCTATGAATCTTCGTCTTCCGAGAAACGGTTCCACCATCCACAAAGGAATCTTCGAAGGCAGTGCATGCATAAAGCGTCCTGCTCGAATTGCATCATTTATCTTGGTATTGACCCGAGATAAATGCTCCGCTCCACACGCTACAAGCTCTAGCGCTGCGGTGGTCCGTCCCACCACTACGACATGCCATGACGAAGTCATCGTCTCCATGCTTTTGCATTTACCTTGAAAGCAAGCGAAATGCCTCCGAGAACGGGTTACCTGCTCTCAATACATACAAATGGAACCCGTCGGTCTACTGGCCTGGCCTCTCAACTCTCTAACCTACCCATGATGGATGGAGACATACGCATGAGCGGGCTTGCTTGCTTGCTTGCTGGGAACCTCTAGCATCTTCTACTCCCAGTTCCACTTGCCCATTGCTGAATTCCAGGCATTTGGTTTCTTTCTTCTTTCCTACATCGTCCACACTGAGTGGAGAGGAGAAGGATGAGCCTCTGTACAACGGTTACATAAAGTGGTCAGGACAGGAGGTTGAGCCTTTGTACAACCTCGGTGGCTGTGGCTGTATGGATGATTTGACGAAGAAAACCAAATCACTACCGAATCTCACGGAACCGGTTATGTGCTTCATGCGGAACGTTCGAGAAAAGCGAGCGATCGCGTGGTTGGAGCAGGTACGTGTTGCAGGTGATATTTAGGACTGAAGTACCCATTAATATCTCGAGAAAGATGGGGGTGACATGTGGCATGCGGCATGATGTATATGCCAAGCATGCAGAGTTGTCTTGTGTGTGGTGGGGGCTTGGGGTGACTTGCTGGATGATAGTGAGGTTGATATCTGTGATAAAGGGCGTCATTGACGATGTCGGTGACGGTATACTATATTCCTAAGTGTCCGTCTCAGGGAGGCGTATTCATCTGATGCTACATGGGAAATGTCTATACAACTGATCTTCGAATGACCCACCGACACAGTCAGATAACAACTGAAGCCGGGCGTTCAAGGAACTCCCAACGTGGCATGGAAGGGACCAATCCCCGGGAAAGATAAAAAGGCCGAAACTAATCCCTATGACGGGAGGGGGTGTTAGCCAAGCAAAGCAACACCTCCGGTGTAACAAACGCTCACGATCGTGGATCTCACCGTCGAAGATGAAGAGCATCTGAGCTCACACGGACTATCATGTCATATCGGTCTGTTCTAAGACAGCGAAAGCGGGACAGAGCAATCACTTCCTGCAAGAATTGAAAAAAAAAAAAAAAAAGAACATGCAACAAGCGATAACGAAAAGAAGAGTGGAGTGTCTACCAGAAATCGAGTGGACATCATGGCGGACTTTGTCAAGACAGACTACTAGATGACACAGCACACACAGTAGCAGTCGGCTGTGCAATGGCTAGTAGTCAGGCCCCATTTAATTTCTCTGGAGGCGATGAGTTTATTTGTTCTATGAAGGTTCCCGTGAACTATTCGCATTAGGCTTCCTTCTCATTACTAAGAATCCGAGCATTAAATTCAAATCGAATCCAAATACATTCATGTCTTACATCTTTAGAACGCGCTCAATGACTTGCCTAGTAAAGCTAGATAGTAGAACCAATACTCCTTCCTACTAGTTGTGAAGAAGCGGAGGGTTTTCTAACATCCCTAATTCCACTATCTACCTATACCTGTTGTCATGCAAAGGGGGTAGGGTGTTTTCTTCGGGAGGATGTATTTTATGCACAGGGGGAGGTCAAGGGAGTAATCAACGTAGTAAATAAATCGCGTTGGTCTGGTCTGGAGATAACGTACGCGGAGATTAATATTACGATCACTGTTCTGGCTACTTACAAGCTTCGGTGATGGCCTGGTGAGGAGGAGGACTGGTTACATTCGATCCTATTGAGTACTACGTTAGGTTGGACAAGGGACGTATTGTAGTGATTTCAATAAAGGGTAGGTTGGTACTGCAGAAGAATCCATCGAACAGATATCATGTCCAATTAATGCTGAAGCTGTGTATCTATCCACAACTAAGGTATATTCATGCTACTAGACATTGCCCGGCAATGACCCGAAATAGAGAGGGAGCAGTAAACAAATCAGTCAATCAATAATCATATCTATGCAAAGCCGGCTCAAATGCAAACACAAGATCCCGAAAGACATGATTCAACGCATCGTAACACAAAAAGATCCAAATCCGCTCGGTGTATATCTAAACTATTAGATGTCAAATTCTAGAAACTGAATAAACCACTGCGACGCTTGCCGAAGGGATATACGATCAAAGCAGACACAAACAGTCCCACTGTAATGCCAATGGCAACCTGGATCATACCGAAACCCAGACTCGCAATCGACGAGTCCGAAGTGCTGGCCGTCGACGTCGTATTGCCCGACCGCAGGTTATCGCGCACCTCGTCGGCATACTGAATACCCGCCAGCAAGGAACCACTGGATGCCAAGCCAGACGGCACGAGCACGAAAATACCCGGAAGGATCGCTGTGGCGGCATGTCCGTGCCACAGCCGACTGTACAAATTACCCAGGAGACCAATGGTGAATGCTCCGACCGTGTTGGCGACCTCGGAGTTGGAGCCCAGCTTGAGCGTGCTGAAGTAATTGGTCACGTAGCCGCAGACGGCGATGACAATCATCACGGGCACTTGCTTCCACTTGCCCTGATTGATGATGGCTAAGAAAACCACATAGACTGGGACGAAGATGAAATGCTGGATGTACTTGCTGGCCCACACGTCCTCGCCCGAACAGGTGGTGGACGAGGCAGCGTCGCCGTCGATCAGTCCGTAGATGGTGGTGCCGACCGTGATGCCATAACCGAGGAACATGGAGTAAATAATGGAGTAGACCATGCGGATTGAACCGGCAATCATCTGATGCGACTGCAGTTCCAGACTGCTGCACAACACCATGAAACCCGGCAGGATCAAAGCGATCGAGGACTGAGCCAAGGCGGAGAAGCAGAACAGACGCTGGTGTTTCCCGTCGATGGTCGCATAGATGGAACCAAAAGCTCGCGCGAGGAACGAGGTGAGGATGGCCGCCGTGACTTCGAAAACGTTGGAGTACAGCACCGACCGGGGCGCCAGTACATGTTGCATGAAGCCGACCAGACATCCGAGGAAAAAGATAATAGGCATATCAATGGGGCGGGCATCAAAGGCAAAGGGGCCAACGGCAACACTCGCCAGTCCATAAGTGACCACCAGGATCCACTTATTGAACCGGGGAGGCCGCTTCATGATGATATCAAGCTCCTGGATGGCCTCCTCCACCCCGATCATGTCGTGCACGACATTCTTGTAGACATTGTGCGTTTCTGCCAGGCGACCTAGATCGACTCCTTGCACCACACGGACCAGCTTCACCTCGGCCGTACGCGTGGCCGGATCGTCAAAGGACATGATCATGCACCCGGGCAGGTACAGGAACTGCCCTTCGACTTCCAAAACACGGGCAGTCATCTGCATGTACTCCTCAAGACGGTGGGTGGGAGCACCATAGCGCATGAGTGCCCGGCAGAGCTGCATGATGTACCGTTGGCGCGCCAGGATCTCGGCGATGTGCACCGTGACACGGATCTCGTCCTCGAGGCGGGTCTTGCGCTTCTTCTTCTTGCCCTTTTTGTTGGGAAGGTTCACCAGGGTGTCTGCTGATGCCGGCAAACTCGCCCGGCTGAGGTTCATCGACGCCTCCACCAGAGAAGCGGTGGACTGATGGCTCGACTTCTTGTACCACTTGACCTTCTCTTTCTTGGGCGTAGCCGTTCCCGAGGAGTAGGTGCCCGAGGAAAAGTCTCTCCTGGGCGTGGCGGTGCCGGACGATGCCACGGACTCGTTATCCGAGGAATCGGTCATGGACATATTGTCCCGGTTGGCCTGCTGCTGGGCATGCAACTTGAGCAGCTGGGAGAGGATACCGCCGCCGCCGCGACCACCAGGAGTTCCAGCTCCGTACCACGAGTCCGGACGACCCAATCCATCGGGAGTTTCCTGTCCCGACTTGGCATAGGCCGACTTGGGCTTACGGCGTTGATGCATGTTATGCTGGGTCATGCTGCGCACCAGGCGATGGGCTTCTGCGCTAGGCGGGGGAGGCGCTTCATCATTACGACGGTCGTGCGGATCGAGAGGCTCCTTCTCTTCGGCCCTGCGGCGGGGGGGATAACCGCCTTCCAAATCGTCGGGCAACATGGCGGCTCCCAAATCACCCACATCATCCAACGGTCGACCGAGACGTTCACCCAAGAGCACGGTCTTCTGGCGGATCAATTTGCTGGCGTTCCTCCAGCGGTCCTTGGCGGAGAGGGGTTGTTGCGACTCATCTTTGTCGAGGGAGGTGTCTCGAGATTCCTCGGCGGTGGGCGAGGAGCGTTTATCCGGATGGTCACCGTCTCTCTTTTCCGGATGAGAATCCTGCGCGTAATCGCGTTCGAAATAATCGGCCAGGTCGGTCGAATCCGCGGTCGTAGGGACGAAGGAATGTACGGAACGCAGAGAGTACTCGGAATCCCCGCGCATCATAGGCGGGCGTTCGGGTGCAGTCTCATTGTTATGGTTACTGATGGAGCGAAATCGGACGCGCGCAGGTCTGGTGGTTTCATGGGAGGCACCCTCTTCTGTTGCTGCTTCTGTTGCCGCAGGAGGTTCACCTTCGGGATGGGAGGGGGCGGATGGTTCGCCCGAATTGCGCGGGACGAGGGTGTCGTCGTGCCCGTCCCAGCTGTTCTGGCGGCCTAGGAGTTCATAGGAGGCATCATCATGGCGTGGTGACTCCGACATTGGAACAGTCCGAGCAGCCAGCTGCGCGGACAATCAGGATATGTCAAGCCAAGAAAAGTGTGGGGATTGGAGAAAATGAGGAGAAAAGGGCGAGGAATGCGCAAATGTAATAGAATAGCTGGGGGGGAGACAAAGAAAAAGGATCGGGAGAGGGTCGGCAATACTATAAAGCACACCAGCGAATGAGAGAGGCAGACGGGAGAAACCGATGATTAATAGTGGAAAATGTCAAAGACTCAAAAAGACGGGTGAACGTGATGGAGAATGGATTACTCTTCAGTCTTCACAGAAGGTCGAAATGGAGAATGATTACTCGGAATGGCAGGAGGGAGAAGGCGAAGGGGAAAAATAAAAAAAAAAAAAAGGTGGATAAAAAAGCGTGGGTGGGTGGAGAGCAGCGTGGGAATCCCAACGGCGTGTACAGGCAATTCCACGGGGGGGAGGATTGCCGAACCAAAAATAAGTCGCAGTCTAGACCAGCTGCCAGCTACAGAATGAGGGAAGAATGCAGAGTTAGGAGATACGAGAATAAATCCACGCAATCACCCACAGTCGGGATTGAAAGGCACGGCGCGGAAAGAACTTAAGACAGAAAGAAACAATCATGGGCAATCAACCAGTCAGTCAGTCTAGGAGGAGAGAACGGGGGACGGACCCGTCGGGATGGTGGTTTTAAGCAAAGCCGGGCAGGATGGACGAGCATGACTTCATGGCACAGCTTGGGAGGGGATCCCGGAGAAATTGAATGCAGGATCGGCGCTGCACGATGAAACCAACTGACAGCTCACCGTCCAATCTTGCAGAACAATTCCCTCCTCTTCATCACTACTTGATACTGTATCCTGCTGGTGCTCGTCATCTGTGCTCTCCTTGCAGAAAGGAAAATCAAATTAATATACAGAGTGAGAGGGATTCCATCCTTCTGCCCCCAATTCACGTCCACCTCACATTTACTATGGACTGCCATCAACCAACTGAGGGATTGTGCAGGGAATGAATGAATGAATGAATGGGTCTAGACACGTTGTGGTACCTGAGGGAAAAAACCTGGCTGGCCACCCAAACACCCGCCGGGCCGACCAAAAGGAAAGTTTTCCACCATTGCAAACCACTTTGCTTTATCCGGTCCGCCATTGGTTTGGGCCCCATCCAGTGCCAACCAGTCACGTTGTCTCTGGTGGAGTCATGGCGTGGTGGTGGTGGCAACTCGCCAATCATGGCTGCCCGAGGGATGGTCGAGGTTTCCAGACTCTCGGTGGAGTCGGGTCAGGGGGATGTCCCCCCGACTGAAAGAGTGAAAGTGTCTGCTCCAGAATGAGTGTTTGGTCCCCCGTCCCGAAGTTGCTATACTTGGATCCCGTGCATCATTGATCTCATGGTGTACGTACACCAGATGGCGCATGGCTCGCTTCTCGGCCTTAATCAACCCATCTGGTGGTGGTAGCTATGGAGTAGTTGAGTCTCCGCGAATATCGATCATAGATATACATAGATCGGACCCAATCGTACTATCTGCGGTGTATCCACCCGAATCGCTTGCACGGCCACTTCCAGGCACACCCGCAAGATCGGTTTATTGTCCATGGCTGCATCGCCATGGGAAGAAAAGAATCCAAGCAGCGTCTCGGCCTTCCCGGTTCAAATGATCCGTGGTAACACCAAGAGAGACGGCCATTGCAGAGAATCTCCCGGGCCGGCCGTGACCATCGCGGATGCTTCAGATGGCCATGTTTGATAAAGTTGCAACAGCCACCGGCGAGTAGAACCGCCTCACCATGATTGCAGCCTGCAGTCTCCATCGCAAAGTTTATCTTCATTCCGCAATCGTGTCAGCTGCATGCCGCTGAAACTGCTTTGCCTCCATGGTTGGGGCACTAATGTCAAGGTAAGTGCTCTCCTTGCGAGGCTCCATCGATCGTATTGACTGACGACGCTGCCGCCGGTAGATCCTACAGGCTCAATTGGGTATGTGGTATCCCGATGGCTCCCACCCTCGGCTGACGTCCAAGGCGGGCTGATGGCCGAGCTGCGTCGCGATAATACGGCGACATTCCACTTCGTAGAAGGCGACGTGGACTCCGCGCCCGGTCCTGGGATTGCGGGCTACTATGAGGGCCCGTATTATAGCTATTATCGCTTTCCTCTTCCCCTGTCTACACCAGAGTCCGGGAATCCATCGTTGTTGGACGCCTATGACTGGCTGTACGATGTCATTGCCCAGGACGGCCCCTTTGATGGCATCTTGGGCTTCTCCCATGGGGGCACTTTGGCAGCCGGATTCCTGATCCATCATGCCAAAATGTTTCCGCGCGAGCCGCCGCTGTTCCGCTGCGCCATCTTCAATGCCCTGCCGCCGTTCCGTATGGATCCCGGGGGAGATCCAGTGATTGATCGGGATCTGGACGGGTATATCAACATCCCGACCGTGAATATTGCAGGAGTGCAGGATTCGTTACTCAAGTACTCCATTGCGTTGTACCGATTATGCAATCCCTCCCAGTCAGCGTGGGTGGTACATAGTAAAGGCCACGATGTCCCGGGTGACAAAAGGAACCTTGCCTCCATAGCAGCAGCAATCAGAAATCTCGCAATTCAAGCATTGGCTATTTGGTGACACTCACCTTCCTGACATCCGCGATTGCCTGATCTTTGTGGAAGCTCCCCGTAATGACGCAGCTTGCACCCTTCTTAGAGTTAATGCAAGCCACCCAGACATTCCCTGTAACGGCTCGGGGGATTCCCACGTAGTACACAAGCATGCGATGAAGACGGATCTCGGTTCTTATTGCAACACCACGTATATTTGCGCTGTCCAGTGCAGGTGCTCGTTCCGCTGCATGGCGTGCCGTTGCTTCCCACTCGGCCCGCCATGACTGCTGTCTCCGCCGCCGATCATCCCATCTCCGACCGCCCGCGATCGGTTTCTGCCTCTCCCACCCATCACCCCCACAGCCAAGATGATCTGTCCATTCTGGATCAAGATGCCTCAATGCCCATCGCTATCGTTGGCATGGGATTTCGTGGTCCCGGGGATGCAACTGACGTCGCGAGACTCTGGACGATGATGGTCGAGGGGCGGGAGGCCTGGAGCGAGATCCCGGCGTCTAGATGGAATCACTCGGCTTTCTTCCACCCCGACCATGCCAGGCATGGCACAGTATGTAGGTTGACATTTAAGCCTGCTGATCAGTGGTATTGATTGTGTCTCCAGATCAATGTCCATGGCGGGCACTTTCTTGCCGAAGATGTGACACTCTTTGATGCACCGTTCTTCAATATGACCGGGGATGAGGTAGCGGTGGGTACATCTCATACTACGTATAGAGTTCTACTAACCACTCTTACTTTTAGGCCATGGATCCGCAACAACGGTTACTCCTCGAAGTCACATACGAAGGGCTGGAAAATGGTATGCTTATCTATACAAGGCGGATGCTGGATGCTCATAATCAACAGCGGGCATTCCCTTATCCAAGGTCGCGGGCAGCCAAACATCCTGCTTCGTTGGCTGCTTCAATGCAGACTATACGGATCTTCTACTGCGAGATCCCGAATCCATCCCCATGTACCAATGCACCAACGCTGGGCAATCTCGAGCGATGACAGCCAACCGGATCTCATACTTTTTCGACCTCAAAGGCCCTAGCGTGACCGTCGACACCGCTTGCTCGGGGAGTTTAGTAGCTCTCCATCTGGCGTGCCAAAGCCTTCGGACGGGAGAAGCTTCCATGGCCATCGCAGCAGGAGTCAATGTAATACTATGCCACGAATTCATGTCGACCATGACGATGATGAAGTATGCCTTTGCCTCGTCGCTGCTAGGCTCGAGCTGACCTTATCCAGATTTCTCTCGCCCAATGGCCGCTGCCGTACTTTTGATAAAGATGCTGATGGGTATGCGCGAGGTGAAGCCATTGGCTGCTTAGTACTGAAACCACTCAAGGATGCCGTCCGAGATGGGGATCATCTGTACGCCGTCATACGAGGATCAGGATCCAACCAGGACGGGAGAACCGCTGGAATCACACTCCCTAATGGTTCCGCTCAAGAATCCTTAGTACGTCGCGTATATCAGATGGCCGGGTTATGTCCGATGGACACGGAGTTCGTGGAGGCACACGGCACTGGAACCCAGGCTGGGGATCCAATCGAAGCAGAGGCATTAGCCCGTGTGTTTGGCCCCGGAAGGACTGCTTCGCGCCCACTGCGTATTGGCTCGATCAAAACAAATGTTGGTCATCTCGAAGGCACGAGTGGGGTGGCTGGTATCATCAAGGCAGTGTTGATGTTGGAGAATCGCATGTTTCTTCCCAACCGCAACTTTGACAACATTAACCCCCGGATCCTGCTCGATGAATGGAAGCTGAAGGTGCGTCATCTATTGCGGCCATCTGTAACTGTTTCTCAACCGCCGAAAGGTTCAGCTCGAGTGCCAGCCTTGGGACACGCCAGGTCCACATCGTGTCTCGGTCAACAGCTTTGGCTATGGTGGCAGCAACGCTCATGTGATTTTAGAGGACGCCTGGGGATACATGTCCGACCGTGGCTTGGTGGAATTGGCTGGACGATCAATGTCACGCGGCGCTGGGGACGATGACAAGGGGCCTGAGCCTCGTCTCGCGCGTGTCTACATGCTATCTGCGTTCAGTGAGGGCTCGCTCAAAGAGTATGGCCGTCACCTGCGTGCATATCTTCTGGGAAAGGGTCCAAAGGCGACCGATGATTTCATGAATAGTTTTGCATATACTCTCAATGAGCGTCGCACGGCGCACCTGTACAGAGTTGCAATCCTCGGGACTACCGCTACAGAGGTATCAGAAGCACTGCAACCAGTAACAGCAAGGATTTACCAAGCATCCCGCCGACCGAATATTGGCTTTGTATTCACCGGGCAAGGAGCACAGTGGTATGGTATGGGAAAAGGTCTTATGGCACTATACCCCATCTTCCGGCAGTCCGTCCACAGGCTAGATGCCTACATGGCTACGGTTCAAGCACCGTTTCGTATCGCTGGTGGGTACGCTACACCTCACATGTGTGTATTTGCTACTGCTTACATTACGCTCCAACGGCAGAACTCCTCGAAGCGCCGCACGAAATACAATTAAACCACCCCGTTCTTAGTCAAACACTATGTTCCGCCTTGCAGATAGCTTTGGTAGATCTCCTCTCTGCTTGGGGCATTCAGCCGGATTCGGTAACTGGGCATTCGAGTGGCGAGGTTGCCGCTGCCTACGCCGTGGGCGCTTTAACGATGGAGGACGCCATTTCTGTGGCCTATTACCGAGGCGTCGCAGTTAGCGACTTGTGTGCGCATGACAAGCGGCCCAAAGGTGCCATGCTCGCCCTGGGGATGCCTGCCGAGAACGCGCAATCTTACATCGATCAGTTAGAGACGGGCAAGGCGTTTGTGGCCTGCATTAATAGCCCAACTAGTGTCACGATATCAGGAGACTTACTGGCTATTGAAGAGATAGAAGAGGCTGTCCGCCACAAGGAAGTCTTCAGTCGGCGCCTTGCGGTGGAGGTGGCCTACCATTCCCATCATATGGAATCTGTGTGTGACAAATACTTGGGTTACATTTCGCACGTCAAACCACGAACTGAGCCTGAGATAGCTAATTCCCTTCCCAATCGGTCCGTAGCATTCTTTTCATCCGTTAGTGGCATTGAGACTCCAGCCACGGAGCTGGGACCGCAATATTGGGTTCGAAATCTCCTTGGTCAGGTCAGATTCGCTCAGTCGCTACGGACTCTTTGTTTCGAGACCCGTGGCAACTACAAAAGTTCCATGGGAATTAAACGAAGCAGGAGAGCTGGTACCGCGCGGAAGGTCAGCATAAACTTCCTTGCAGAAATTGGCCCTCACGCAGCACTATCAGGGCCAATACAGCAGATAATAAAGGCAGATAGTCGATTGATTGCTGCAGATATTACCTACGTTAGCGCTCTTGAGCGAAAGGACCCAGCGGCCACAACTGTACTTGCCATGGTAGCAACGTTGGCATCCTCTGGGTTTCCTGTTAATCTCCGCGCGGTTAACGAACCCGAGCAATTCCCTGAACCTCGTCTCTTGAAGGATCTGCCATCTTATCCCTGGGACCATTCCCGGTCATATTGGGCGGAGCCACGTTCAAGCAGACTGTTTCGAAACCGCAAATACCCCCGGACAGACATCCTAGGCGTGCAAGACGTTGCATCAAGCCCGCTGGAGCCTCGGTGGAGAAATATCATCCGCATGTCCGAGAGCCCATGGCTTGGCGATCATAGAATCCAGTCCAATATCGTGTATCCGGCTGCTGGATATATCGCTATGGCAATAGAGGCGGTCATGCAAATTGTCTCGGGTAGTCCGAGTGATTGCGCGCTCTCGGGGTTCCGGTTTCGGGACATCTTGATACAATCGGCCCTTGTTCTTCAACAAAATTCCTCGGTTGAGGTTATAACCGCCTTGAAATTCTTAGAGGATGATTACCTTTTTCAAGGTCCAGCATATGAGTTCCACATCAACTCGGTGTCAGAAACTGATCGATGGACAGAACATTGCAGAGGCGTTGTTGCTGCCCAAAGCTTCTCCGGCTGGTGTAACCCCCTAGAGAATGAGCCTCTGTTTAATGATAACGATGGAATGCGATCTCTGAGTGCCGAAGCTTTCTACCATAAACTGAGTGAAGTCGGACTTGATTACGGGCCATGCTTTGCGAATATTACCCAGGCCTACTATTCCGGCGGGAGCTGTGTAGCGGAGGTCACCATTCCTGATATCGCTGCAGTGATGCCAATGAACTTTCAGTACCCTCATCTCATTCACCCATGTACACTAGATGCCATCATACATTCATGTTTTATTGACACTAATATGACAGGGGATCCAGCCGTTCCCGTTCTCATAGATGAGCTGAGCATCCGGGCCGATATCAATAGTGCACCAGGGAGCAAGCTTGGCGTTAATACCCAGGTCATTCAGGAGACGAAAGGCGAGATCGTGGCGTCTATTCTTGTTAAAGAGAATAGAACCATGGTCGCTTCGATCAACGGTCTTCATTTCCGCCGCTTAGATCGAGGTTCAGCAGTTTCTGGCGTTAGCATACCGAAACTCGCATACATGGTG
Source organism: Aspergillus brasiliensis CBS 101740 (assembly GCF_001889945.1). Lineage (NCBI taxonomy): Eukaryota > Fungi > Ascomycota > Eurotiomycetes > Eurotiales > Aspergillaceae > Aspergillus > Aspergillus brasiliensis. The sequence continues at coordinate 265,389 of NW_027137449.1, read as the reverse complement.
GAATGGAATGTCGACCCGGACTTGCTTTCAATGGAGGCTCTGTCGGCTCTTCTCCAGGTACCAGACTCTGGCAGAGCTAACGCGTCTGAGTTGGAAAGGTTGTACGAGGTTTGTGCCCTGTCCTACTTCCAAAAGGCAGTAGAAGACCTAGGAGAGGCTCGAGTTAAAAGGCTTCCACGTTTCTTGAAGCTTTATCTCGAGCAGTCGGTGCGCGGTCGGAAGCAAGAGTCAATTGCACATGCCCCAGAGCTTGATACTGGACACAAGATACTATCAAGTCCTGACGGAAGTATACTGTGCGCGATGGGCCAGAATCTCTCAGCACTATTGCAAGGACAGTCCATCGGACCGACCGTTTCCAACGACCAATCTCTATGGGACGCATATTGGGAAGACGCACTTCATGACTCGGTTTACGAGAGTATATCGAAGTATCTAGGTCTTATCAGTCACAAAGACCCCATGGCATCGATGCTTGAAATAGATGCGGGTACAGGACAATCATCGTGGAGATTCCTACGACAACTAACCGAGAACGGTAGCGTTCCTCAGTGTAGTCAGTACACCCTAACAAGTCCGGATGAAACGATATTCGAAGCCGCAGCTCGAACCCTTTCCGCCTGGGAGAGGTGGGTAGCTTTCAAGAAACTGGATATTACAGGAAATTTAGCATCCCAAGGATTCGGTGGTCTAAAGTATGATGTGGTAATAGTTCCCTACGGTCTACACAGAGTCAGCTCTATCCACGTTGCTCTTGACAACATACGCTCGCTACTCAAACCAGCAGGTCACCTAGTCTTGATAAACTCACTACAAAGCCCAGTTGATATCCTTCTCTTTGCTGATCGTCAAGAAACATGGATCGACAATCGTTCAACTTGGTCCAAAGATGACTGGGACACGATGCTGCGAGCAGCAGGGTTCTCGGGTTTAACGGCATTAGTCGAGGCTGAAGGCAGACGTTCCATGATGATCACTCGGCCTATGCGCAACCAAAGTACTTCTTTATCGGAAGTTCTGCTGATTGCGCAAGATGGCGACCAAGTTTGTGCGCGTCTACGGGAGCGGTTGCTTGCAATTCCTCTAACCGTGAAGGTCACCGATTTCCACAATGCCAGACCAACAGGAAAACTATGCATTGTGATGTGCAACTCAGAACAATGGATGACACATATGCAGCATACGTTTGAAATTCTAAAGCAAATCTTTCTAGGAGCGTCAGGAGTGCTGTGGGTCTCAGGCGGTAGTTCTATGTCCTCTGAGACTCCCGATGCCAACCTGATCACTGGATTCGCACGGACAGCTCGTTCGGAATCTGCAGTTCGACGCATAGTGACCTTGAATTTAAGTAGGTGGGAACATGCGCTTGCGGAGGACGTTGCTACGCTCATATATAGACTTATTGAGCGCAAGTTCTTAATAGACGACTCAAGTGAATTCGATAATGAGTATGCGGCACAGGATGGCCTACTCCTTTTTCCTCGGATTAGAGAAGAAACCCCACTGAATCGGTCACTTTCCACCTCGGACGACCTTTACGCTTTAAACGGTATGCCATTCCACAACCACGGGGCTCTTAAAACAGTATGTGCCCGGTCCTCGCACCCACGAAGGGTGCACTTTGCCGAGACACTCACTACCAACCTCGCTGCAGACCATGTACACATCAGAGTTCACGCTGCGAGTTTGAGCAAACGTGATGGGCAAGCTGTATTCTCCACTACAAGCATAGACCATGCTCTAGGGTCGAGCTGTAGCGGTGTCGTTGAAATTGTTGGGAAAGATGTTCAACACTTTGCACCAGGTGACAGGGTCACTGCTCTTGGAAGAGGGACAGTGACCAATGTATATGGAGACCGAAAAACAGCATTCCACAAGATGCCACCGGGCATGTCGTTCCAGTCAGGTGCAGGAATTCCAGAAATTTATTGCTTGGCATTTTATGCCGTCCATCATTTGGCACAGATCCAAGCGTCGGAGAGGGTCCTGATACATATGGCGGCTAAGACTGTAGGACAGGCTATATCTGAGTTGCTCTTGGTACACGGTGCACATGTTTCTCTCTTTGTCGAAACAGAGGATGATAAGAGCACCGGAACATCGTATGGTATCCCCGATGATCAGATATTGCTCCGTGAGGAGACAATATGGCCCCAGAGCCCTTCACAATGGAGTGAAGTGGCGATGTTCGATGTCGTTGTCAATTGCGATTACTCTGATATCAGAACTCACCATTCATTGTGGAACCATCTCCGTCAATCTGGTCGATTCGTGCAATTCTGCGACAGACAGTCCTCAAGGAGGCCGGGGTGGCTAGTGCCTCGGACACGGGATGATGTGGTATTTGCAACATTCAGTCTGGACGCTATTCAAAACATGGATTCAGAATTTCACGATGAGATATGGGAGAAGGTAGGCGGTCTCCTAAGTGATGGTAGACTTCAGGGTCCAGTAAACCCTGCAACCTACGCTATCTCTGAGATCAATGAAGCCTTGGATGAGCTTGTATCTGATCAACCGCTGGACCTGGTGGTCCTCACAGCCGGGCCAGAAGATGTGGTTCAGGTGAGTAGTGACCAGCCATTGTTCCCTGTGTGTGGAGTCTTCATGTTCGCTAACAAATTAGGTCATGCAACCGAAGGAGCCAAAGACGCTGCTCCGGTCAGATGCAGCTTATATGCTGATCGGCGGACTGGGTGGTATCGGTAGAGCCACCGCTCTGTGGATGGCCAACCACGGCGCCAGATGCTTGGTATTCGTCAGCAGAAGTGGTAGCTCCAGTACGCAGTCTCAGGCGACAGTTTGTGAACTGCAAGAAAAAGGAGTGCAGGTGCTCGTGCATGCTGTCGACATATCGAACAGCACCCAAGTGGAACAAATGGTATCCGAGCTGGCGTGGACAGCACCTCCAATCAGGGGTGCGATTCAAGCAGCCATGGTTCTCCGGGTATTTCAACTCTCCCAAGTCATATACATTTCTAATTGGGCGAGTAGGACATCCATATCGAGAAGATGACTTTAGAAGACTACAATACTGTCCTCGGGCCCAAACACGCCGGGACCTGGAACCTGCACAACTATCTCCCAAAAAGTCTAGACTGGTTCATTATGCTCTCGTCCATCAGTAGAATTATAGGCAACGCAACGCAAGCCGCCTACGCCGCTGGCTCAACCTTCATGGACGCATTTGCCGCGTACCGCAATTCTCTCGGTCTGCCGTCCATCTCACTAGACCTCGGGGTGATAACCGACGTGGGCTACCTCGCGGAAAACCCCGAGCTCGCGTCGAAGATGGAAAAGCAGGGGTTTCAAGGCACGGACACCACTACTCTTATGTCTCTGATCAAAGCTGCCATAGAATCCGCCATGGACCAGACCTTGGCCCGATCCCAAATCATCACTGGTCTAGGAACCTGGAACCCGGATCACTCTCTGCCGCATTTTGACGCGCCTCTCTTTGCGCATTTTCGTCGGTCGTTCATCGATACCACCAGAGATAATAATATCACAGACTCGTCTTTTGATACCATTCGCGACAGGTTACAGATGGCCAAATCCGTCAATGAAGCAACTCCTATCATCTACTCAACACTGAGTGCCCGAGTTGCTTCTCATCTTTCGATCCCTATGGAGCGAATCGATCCCAATGATCCGATTACTGAGTACGGAATTGACTCGCACATTGCAGTTGAGTTGCGCAACTGGATATTGAAGAATCTCGAGGGTGCCGTGTCAATCTTGGAGATTTTATCGAGTGGGTCATTGATGGATCTGGCGGGGAAGATTGCCAAGAAATCAACTTTGGTTAAGCAGGAGTGATTTATCCCTCTCTCTTTTCAATCCTATTTTTCATTACGTCTGAAACAGTTGTTACTGTCATTCACTACATTACCACTATGTTAGTTCGGAGGTACGGGAGAATGTTATTTATTAACAGTCATTCATTTTACAACACTAGTATGTCTTTTATCAATAAATTTGGAATATAACTGATATTCTTTATCAATGAAATTGATTGAAATATAGCTAACTAACCAACCATCATCCATTCAATATTAAACAATAGCCAACCACATGCAGCGTTACACATCAACGACGTATCCATCTATCTGAGCGAAAAATCCAAATCAATAAAAAATCAATGTTTTGATGTAAGAATAGAACATATCAGATCAAACTCCACACATGCGTGTTGCAAGACAGACAGGGGTGGGTAGTATCTGGTTCTTGGTTCTCAGGATGAGAAATCGAATGGAAGGAAAAGGATGCAGATTGCTTCCCGTATTAACAGGCGATGCATGATCGTCCACGGCGAAGAAGAAAGGATGGAGTAGAAGTGGAGAAAGGAAAAGAGGGGGATAGAGAAGAATAAAAAATGATGTATCAGTCTATATGCAACAGATAGAGGGTGGGGGGCAGGTTATGTAAATGAACAAAAGGGTATGTATGCATATGTACGTCTATAATAGCCATAGCCGACCAGATGATTAATTGGCCAGCTGGCGGGAATGATAACAGGGCCGAAGGAAGTAAGGTGATGAGGGAAACCCCCTACTCAGCCTGCTTCGACGCCTTGGTCCGCAACTTCATCAGTCCATAGACCAAAGCATAGGAACTAATAGCGAACAAGGCGACGATGGCAGCATCTCTCCAGCCGTAGTAATAATCCTTCAGGTTGATGGTATACAAGTAATCGCTTCCGCGAGTGTACTCGCAGACATGGCAATCGGTCGTGGCGTCCGGGTTGATCAGGTTCATGCGCGCGCCGGCGCCCATCATGTAATCCTTCAGGTACTGGGCACAAGTGGAGCCGTTGGGAGGGTCGAAAATGGCGAATTCGGATTCCTTGCAACGGACGGGAGTGTCGAAGGTGGTGAACACCAGGAGACTGCCCATCAGGTAGTTGAAGGGGTCCAGGTAGTAGATCCAGTAGCGCCAGAATTCTTGGATCTGGGCGTAGGGGACGAGGACACCGCAGAAGGAGGCGAGGGTTCCGATGATGACGGGGTTGATGAGCGAGGCGAAGATGGCGTTAGGGGCGTACGCGGAGACGAACTGGCCGATACCGGTGTAGACGAACTCGTACATCAACATGACGAAGAAGACGGCACCGGATTTGTTGCTGTCCGAGGGGAAGCCCACGGTGTAGTACCAGCAGACGAAGTAGAGGACGGCGCAGATACAGAGATAGGGGATTTCGGAGATGATGAGACCGGTCACGAAGGCAACCCAGGAGTACATCTTGGACTTCTTTTCACGGGCGTCGTAGATGTCGCGGCGTTCGAGGAAGAGGGGTTGCAGTTGGTTGATGACACCGGGGGCGACGAAGATGAAGTTGAAGATGGTGAAGAGGCGGAGTTGGATGGCGCCAACGTGGTTGCCGATCATCCAGAAGGAGAAGCCGTTGAAGAGAGCAGAGCCGATGTGGAGAGCCAGCTTGTTGTTAACGTAGTCAGTGTTGCGGAAGACTGCGACGCAGGAGCGCTTGGTCACGATGAGGGTTTGTTGCCAGAGGGGCATGGCGAATTCATTACCGTCGTCGACGGTGCCTGGGGGCTTGGAGGCGGCGTCGTCGACGATGGAATCGAGCTCCTTGAGGGAGTTGGCGTGCTCGGGGGAATCCTTCCAGACTTGGTGCCAGTCGCGACCTTGGGACAACGCGCCGGAGACCACGTCGATCATGTGCTCGGCCGGGTTGGTTTCCGGGGGACAAGGGGCACCGTAGCGACCGAAGTAGTTCTTGACAGTTTGGCCGTTATCACCAATGTCACCGAAGTAAACCATCTTACCGCCCTTGGCGAGGAGGAGCAGGGTGTCAAATTCAGCAAAGAGTTGTGCAGAGGGTTGGTGAATGGTGACAAGAACAGCTTGACCGACATCGGCGAGCTTGCGCAAGAAACGGACGGTGTTGTATGCGGATTGACCATCAAGACCGGAGGTGGGTTCGTCCAGGAAGATGAGGATGCTGGGCTTTGAGACCAACTCGACACCGATGGTGACACGCTTGCGTTGTTCAACGCTTAATCCGTTTCCGACGCGACCAATGAGGGTATCGGCGATGTCGTGCAGTTCCAGGAGTTGAATGATGGTGTCGACGTACTTGAGCTTTTCCTCAGCAGGTACATGACGTGGCTGGCGGAGCAGGGCGGAGAATTCCAATGCCTCACGGACGGTGGCGAAAGGTTCATGGACATCGAGTTGTTCACAGTAACCAGCAGAGCGCTGGAAGGAGACAGGCAGAGGACGGCCGTCGACAAGGACAGAGCCATGGATGGTACCTTCAGTCTTGCGCTGAGCCAATACGTCCAGGAGAGTGGTTTTACCAGCACCGGAGGAACCCATCAGAGCACCCAGCATGCCAGGCTTCACCCATCCGTATACCTTGTCGAGGAGCACGCGATCGCCAGTGGGGGTCTTGACTGTGTAGGTGAGATCCTTCCAGGTGAAAACGGAGGTGTTTCGGACAAGCTGCTTGTCAATGTCGCTTTCACTCTGGCCGTTGTCACCATGGGGCTTCTTGGCCTTCTCGTCGACCTGGGATTCCTCGTCGGGGCGGGCAACCTGGCGATGGGCATCGACCCTCTCGCGAGGGATAAGAAGGGAAGAACCGCTCTCGCCAGGAGACTTCCAGCGGGACGTTGCGATGATGGTGAGGGCAGCAAAGAGCGCCCACCAAGCCCAGAGGATACCAAAGTTGCGCCATACATGGCTGTGGCTGTAGGACAAGGAAGCCAGGTATTGGTCACCAGTGACATAGGTGCTTCCAGGGACAGCACCACCGACACCGGCGCAGGATTGATGTCCGTCTCCACCGTAGCCCTCTCCACTGGGAATAAGGTTGGTTCCAACACAAGGGATGATCTTGCCGTGGAATTCATTGGACAGGAGCGCATCGAAACCGTAGGCTAGAGGGTTGATCCAGTAGATCCAGCCAAACCACGGGTGCATCTGAGGCTTCTTAATCATATAGCCGGTGTACATGATCAGAGCGGAGATGAGGAAACCCGAGACCTTGGAGGCGCCATCGAACGTGCTGAACAGCGCGCCAACCGCGCGGAACAGTGCTGTCATGGCCTAAACAGAACGAATCAGTACTTGTTGGGTCCATAAGTAGACGTTCGGGTTGACATACCATAGTTGCAGTGAAAACAAGAATCCAGTAGGTAAAGAAAGCGCCGGCAGACATGGTCAAGCCGACCATGAAGTAGACCACTAGAGAGAACACGCTGACTTGAAACAAGAGGACAGGGATATCGGCAGTAATCTGGGCAATACAGAAGGCGGCAGGATGAAAGTATGCGAAGCTTTTATGTTTGATCAAGACCGGACGACCGCTGAAAGAGTCGGTGACTTCGGACATGGCTAGAAGACTGTTATAGAGCAGGGAAAAGAACAGAGCACCAGACTTCACAAACAGACCACCGGAGTTATTCGGAGCAGAATAGAACAGTGACCCAGCAATCAATGCCTGGACCAAGGTCGAGATCTGTTTGATGAAAAAGGTGGCTTTGTCACCCCAGATAATCTGATACTGCCGGATAATACAAGTCTTGACCTGGTCGATGAAGTCAACCGTCAAGGGACTTGTCTGGGGGAGTTTCTTGTTCTTCTCCATGGCGACGGCTTCCTTGAATTCGGCAGTGCGCTGGCGTGCCAAATCGGAGTCGGGGTAGTCGTACTCGGAAATCATTTGCGTATGAATGGGAGACTTCTGGTATTCGGCGAGGATCATGTCTGCATTGCGAGGGAAGCGGTTCTCGTAGCCCGGTCTGATGATGCGTTCGGTGGGGACCGTGACACCGGTCAGGTAGTCGGCCACGTTGGAGCCCTCGCGGCAAACAAAGCCCAGATCCTCCATGAAAGGACGCGCCTGTTCCATGGGGCCGTAGTAAATTTCCTTGCCTTCATCCAATACGAGCACCTTGTCGAACAGGTCATAGATACCGTTTCCGGCCTGGTAAAGGGTGACAATGGAAGCCAGACCCAAGACGTCTGTCATAGCACGGACAGCCTTGGTCCATTCCAGGGCCGTGCTAGCATCCAGACCGCGCGTACTGTTATCCCAGCAGAAAACGGAGCCGCGAGTCGCAAGGCACTCAATAATGGACACACGCTTCCGCTCACCACCCGAGACACCACGCACGTATTCGTTGCCAACCTTGGTATCGTTCGTATGCGAGATGCCCATGGACTCAAGAAGGAAGTTCTTGGCTTCCTGACGGTAGGCTTCGGGGGACTCAACACCGTTGGGCAGGTTGAAGGGGACCTTGAGACGAGTCGCGAAGTCCATGGTTTGGCCGACAGTCAAAGTGGGGAAGAAGATCTCCTCCTCAGTGTTCATGACGATCTGACCGCGGTACTGGGCGGCCTCATCCGAAGTCAACGATCCATAGCGCACCTCACCTCCAATTGACTTATAACCGAGACGCCGATTGGACAGCATCTTCAACAGGGTGGTGCAACCGGAGCCGGGCCGACCCAAAACCAGAAGCATCTCCCCGGGCTTGACGCAGCCATGGCTGTTGGAGAGGATGGAACGCAACGGGGGCTTGTTTTTGGACTCCTTGATGTGCTGGGGAATGTTGAACTGGGACAGGAAATTTTCGTTGACGGCGGCCTCGGCGCTGACGACTTCGACGGACAGGTCCTTCCAGGTGACACCGAGCTCCTTGCGTTTGAAACCGGATTGCAAGTCCCGCTCATTCTGTTGCTTGACCTGGGACATCAAGGCCCAGCCATCGGCACGGCTGACATTCGCATTGCGAGGGGTGACGGTGGGATCTTCGTTGAGAACGGTAGCGGTGCTGTCGGTATCATCCTTGCCCTCGGGGGCCCCGAGGGCGTAGGCGACTTTCTCCTGATCCTCCGCCATGGTGGAGCTTGACAATACTGTGAAAGTCAAGGGTCACCCTGTTAATCGGGAGTAGGGATAGTCACTTCGACCGGGGCCATGTTGGGGGGGACGAGAAGCTCATATACTCTTAGCATCAGCCCGGGGAGGGAGTCGGTGTGGGGGCCCAAAAAACTTCCCTGAGGAAATCGGGAACCAGGCCATCTCCGAGATTCACCGGACATTTCGGGGGCGTGAAAAGCTCCGCTGAGTCAGAGGATTCCGACACATTTGGCAGTGCAGGGGACAAGAGGTACGTAAGGAAGAGCACTTGTTGGACTAGTTAGACTAGTAGAATGTAGGAAATAGTTCGCGGCCTCCCGTTCCATGGCTTCTACACGGCGAAAATTTACTTTTTCTTATTTTCTTTTGATTATGGCGCGGGCCACTTCCGCTGATTTTTCCTCTTTGGGAGCATTGAGTGGGTCTTTTGGGTGAATCCATGATGGTGAGTGGTTCCCTGCCAACCTCTGTGGCCAATCAAGATGAGCCTTTGTCAGGTCGGCGCTATCAAACGGCCGAATGTCCGCCCGGCGGGATTCTGCCTCCTGGATTGTCCGGTTAGTCAGCGGATAAGTTATGCAAGGCGAATTCTTATTGGTGCAGTACCCCCTGTCACACTTGCCTTCGCGGCCATCCGATGACTCAGCGGAAACATGCGGCTCTCCTAACCACGATCGCCTACTGTTTCGGCCTCTGGAATTTTTTGTCTTACCGATCCTGGTGGCGCCTGCGATCCATTGTCCTGTTCCAGAACGTTTAGCATGGAACGTGTCTAGGAGCTTGGACCTTGGACTTTCAGGGTCGATGATGTGTGGGACAGGAAGGGACTGATGGAGATCAAGTACATGCAGTTGAGTGTCACCAAGCTCTCATTCATCTTGAATAACCTCTTGATCAAGATCTACATCTCTATATTCTATCTAATCCATGAAACGATATCCTGGAGATACCCTCGCGATCTGCGTGAACTAAATAATCCAAGAACATGAGGGAGTGAGCTATCAACTTCGCCTCGCTCTAAAATCTCACCCGATGTATTCACATGCAGCCACCCAGCAGCCATACATACTGATGTGTACATCTACTATCTACATACATCACAACCCAACATGTGACAACCTAGTCTAGCCGAGTGGACTACTTACATCTCAATTATCACATCAGATAAAACGCATCGAATCCTTGTAATGACGCATCGGTCCCAGCCCCAAAATAGTAAACCAAGCTGTCAATCCTGGATCATCAATCTGACACGAGCAACGCCACCAAAGTCAAACCACTAACTCATTGTTCAGGAAAGGCTATTAAGGCATTTCTAATCCCTAGATTCTAGCCTCGCTCATACTAGCCTCCGAAGTGCCGATCTCCCTCGGTATTTTCCTTGGAAGGGAGAGTTTTCTTATCTCCGGACACCGTCCGTATAGTTACCTTGCCGAGGCTCTATACCCTTTTCGGGGGTGGTTGCGACCTCCACTGCAGGCTGCAGCAAGCAGTCGAACTGAAAAGGGTGTGGTGGCTGTCCCTGCTGTCCTTGCTGTCCCTTTGCTGTCCAGCCTGCCGACCGGGCCGCTTCCGAGCCCGATCAGCCTTATGTTAGTGACTACGTTCTCCGTATTGACTACGGTCGCAAACTGAACGTTAGAGAGCTAGTCACATAGCACAACTAAGTAGCTTGTACGTCCGTTGTATAAGATAAAACTTATGCAGTTCATTGTGGACAGAGGTACGAACGGTTGTTTGTTTATTACGGAATAATGTTCCACCTGACTGGTTGCCTTGGCTGCCTTGGATTTAGTTTGTGCTTACTATGAAGATCCCCCGACACATTAGTTGAATTGAGGTGGATGCCTGATGATGCATTCAGGATAGTTCTACTGAGCTATCTTTGGAGTTGTTGTACTATATCTATCTCGTGATACATAACTATAGTCAATAGCTGTGCTTGGTCACGATTTTGTACTAATGAGTGCCCTCCGACCGTCCTAAATCCTAGATCCTGGCAGTAAGAGGTGCTTGTGCAACACTTGCAGGATTTAAAGGGAAGGACAAAAGGCTCCTTTCAATCAAAATTTATCATATGAATAAATATTCATTATCTGTACTACGGCTATTTGCTAGTGTAATCTTGGAATACTTTTATGCTTTTGTTCCAGTTATAGTAAATAACAATAACAGTGACATTTCTCATTCACACCATAACCTTAGTCCGTAGACCACATACCACAGAACCAGTAGTAGTACTTATATACATATGCAATTCACTTCAATCCAATCCCTCCATATCGCAATTCCCCTTACTGTCATCATCATAAGATCCTGCTTGACAATCCGGCGGGGGTTCGTATGGGGTGGTCCGAAATCACAAGTTACTTCACTCGGAACTAACTCATCGTGACCGTTTGGGTGCTTGTTGCTAAAGTAGGGAACGAGGAACCATCAAGGTTCCATCAAAAGCAAAGATAAAGAACAATAAACGATGAAGCAGAGCACAAGCCCATCTTAGTAATAGGTTGCAGTCTTCTGCTGTCTACTGAGAATTTGGCTGAACCAAAACAGAACTGTCAGCAATCCATTCCTCTTTGCTGCTAAGATAGGAACGAGAGGGTCATGAACTCACAGATATTGGTCTAATTCGTCGAGATGACGACGGTGTTCGAGCATCTTCTGCCGCACCATTTGGTATGTCTCGGGCTGTTCAGGTTGCATTGACTGGGTCTTGACAAAGTATCGTTCGCTGGTGGCTTCACGGCGTGTGATTGGCTCTTTGCTGCAGGTGAATGTGACGGTTAGCTGCGGGTGTTACTGGTGATGGGTGTACTGTTTGCGACCAGAGGAAGAAGTCATTGCTGAAGAAAGGGTGGATCACAGTGCTCCGAAACAATCCATGATGTCATTGCAACAGGGCCCGGCGGTGGTCCCCACGGCCCGCCGAAAGGGGAACAAACAACCAACACAGAACATAGTAGATAGCAGTTCAGCTTCACACTTACTCGGCCAGATATCCCCGGGGCTTGGGGCTGATTGTTTGTCCCTCGCGTCGAGCAGGTACGGCAATCGAGAAGGATCGCATGTTGCTGGAACTGCGGACAAGAGGACGCGACATTTGGCTGAGAGGCGACATGATGATGGTATAGATCGGTGGGTATCTTATCTCTTCAGGCTGAAGCAAAGCACGGGTGTCGTTGGAAAGAGTGATCGTTGCGGTAGAATTCAAGATGTCAAGTCAGAAAACCTCTAATTGAACAGTGGCGTTATTCTAGTGAAAGAACGAGTGAGATGGACAATGGACGACTGGCTGATTATATACAACCAACTTGATCGTCCCGTGAACATCATGTGACTTGGCCTCCTCGACTCAATCCGGCGACACTGAAACCATTCTATGGAATACAGCTTCCCATTTTCAAGCGAACCAAATTGTTTGCCCTGAGACCAATTTTCCAGCTCCCATCCCACAACGGACCAGTGTCCTCCGCCACCGCCACGATCGACGAATCCCCGGATCGGCATCCCTCTCATCCCCCGGCCTTGACGTCCCCGCGCCAGACAAGTGATGGCCATCGCTCTGCATCATTGGACAGGAAGAGAAAGGGCCGGGGAAGCAAGGGATGGGCACTTCCTCTGCTTTTTCTCCCTCCGTTTTACTACGGCCAGTGGTGGGATTGGTGGTGCTCTGTTTATCAACCATGTGGGATGATATCATCTGCGGGGATGAACATGCCAATCTTTGCGCAGACGGACCTATGGATGAGTCGTGTCAGCTCTGGTCTGCTGCAAACTCTCCCAGGACACCTCTGCCTCGGCCAATGACATCCCACATTGCCACGACAAATGAATGCCGGTCGCTGGCATTTTCCACTGCATCAGAAACAGGCCAGCTTGGACTGATGTTCGGGCTACTGGCACGGAAGGTATATACGAAGGTAGTATGCGAATCTGCAACATCCCAGCTATCTGTCCTACCCTGCCAAAAAAGGCCTCGGTGGTCATCCTGCATACCACCAACGCAATGGTACTAAATACCTCACCCAAGGTTCGAATTCCTAGCTACACGTCCAAAACAAATCAACCGAGCTGTACTTCTCAATGCGGTGATCAGTGCTCAAGCTTGGTTGATGGTAAAGTAACAACCGACGTCATTTTGCTTTGGCTTCCGTTCATTAGACAGCCACATGGCTCTAGAAGAACGGGTTCCAAACTCCTGCCCGCCAGTCCGTTGAGCAAAAGGTTCCAGAACCGCAACAACCCAGGGAAGGTCGTCCGAAGAATTAGCTCGTGTTCTTGCTTTGTACGCTGCAGCGTATCAGGAGAATACCCAAGTTACTCAAATCGGTGCTGGCAAACTCAACTGCTCATCCACCACTTGTAATGCTGGACGTGTACATTGTCGGCGTCACACTTTGCCTTCAGTATTGCTTGAAGGCGAGATTTGAAATCGAGATGACGGCGGGCGGCTACTACCGGGAGATCCTCGGGCGGGCCACTACCAAGATCACCCATACACAGTAGAGAGGTCTTTCCTCAATCCTTTTGGGTTGTACTAGTAGATGTAAATTGAAGCATTCAATCTACTGCTCTTAGACTTGATATGTTACCCAATAGTAATATAACGCTAGCCTGTTGCCCTCTGTCGTGAGCGGAAACTAGTTACTCCCAGCCTAGCAATTCGGTAGTACTACTACTAGTAACTATACTAGAGTTCATGAAAATATATAGTAGCAGGCGGTGCGATCACGCTTTCATTCAAGACCGACCCTACAATTTTACTACACATACAAGCTACTTACTGCGAGTAAACAGCAGTAATAAGTACTCAGTATAGCCAGCACCATGATGAGAATATGAATTTTTATCGATCCTTCCCCTCTAGTAGTATAATGAGACATGCCATTCAGCTCCTACCACTAGATAACTAACAGAGTAAGTAAATTAGAAGCAGTCTGGTCTTGTACAATCATCGACCTAAATCAAAAGCAAGTCTTCTACAATTTTATAAAACGGTTTGGAGAATACATCTTTGCACTTCAGAGCTTGTTCGATCTTCAATGCTGCGACATCGTATAACTAGGTAGGCGAATAGTGTATAATTAGGTAATGATATTTATTTGCATGCATAATACGTCATAATCTGTGTAATGGAAGATTACTGACTAATGTAGATATAATGCATTTCATAACTAATCAATTGTTGGATTATGCGGTGGGTTATGCAGTCCCCCGTTCTTAGCATGAGGGAAAAGGAGGTAAGAAGTAATGAAGTACTAATTCCTAGATTGTACATGCACTAGAGAGAGAGCTGGAAACTTGCAGAACTACTATGAATTGATGAGCTTTTTGACAACACTAGTACTTGGTGCTACTAGTAGTCTGGTGCTACTCTCTGTATGGGCACTACGATGTATTGATTACTTCCTAGTCTGGAATAATAGGGATACTCTCGCGTCATTGAAGTACTACTATTATCTCTGTTTATGTGGATTATAAATTAGTGAATGTAGCTACCTACATTAGTTACCTTGGTTGGTATACAACTATAAGTCAGTCGAGATTGGCATGCATCCTACCTGCCCAGCAAGGGATGGCTGAGCATACGTACTCAAACATCCCCCCTATCGACATCCATCTCACACCCTACATCCCCCCTCAAACACAAGCACAACTTCTCAATCAGCAGCTTGATCATCCATAAAATCTCCTTGTCTCTATCCGTCGCCGATTGATTCGCGGCGATCATCTCTCTCACCACCTGCCGACGATGACTCTCTGCCACAACATTGTAGCCTTCTCCCTCGGTGAATCCTCTCTCGCCTCCCTCGATACTGAGCAATGACACAATCCGTGTCCATTCACGATGTAGATCCATTTCGCTACCTTCGTCGCTCAGGACGTCCACGAGGGTTTTGATCTCTTCGCTTAGATGGAGGTTGTGCTGGTCTGGGTGCTGTCTGTCGACTGGGAGAGTAGGTAGTTCAGGAGTCGGGTAGGACTGTTGTTCTATGTCGATAGCGACTTCATCACCACCACCACCATACCGACCCGGTATCCTCACATCCAACCCACCCCCAGCGGGTAAATCCAACCTTCTGCCGTGCAGAAACGCACTCACCCGTCTTACACACCTCCCCCAATATAAGCTCCTCCCCATCCTTCGCACAAAATAAATCACCGTATGAAACCCCACTTGCCCCACGACTCCAACCAACGTAGTCATCACCGGCACCGCCAGCAGCGCCCAGAACACAAAGAACGACTTTCCCAGATTACTCGTCGGATAGAAATCCCCGTATCCGACGGTGGTCAGCGACACGAACGTGAAATACAAGGACTCGAAATAGGTCCATCCTTGACTCCGCTCCGAGGCCATGAAGATGCGCGCGCTGACGAGCCAGAGGAGGAGCCACGCGCAGGAGGAGAAGATGAAGATGATCCAGCGGTGGCGGCGCTGCCAGTGGGATTTGATTTGTTTGATTTTGATGATGTTGGTTCGGTGGGGAGGAGGAAGAGGAGGAGGAGATTGGCCTGTTTCTGGTGTTTTATGGTTGTGGTGGCTGTGGAGATGAATACCTTCTTGTTCGAGCTCGAACTCCAGCCGGAGCTCGCCTATCTTTCTTGAGAATGAGGCGATCGAACTGACGAATAAACCCAGACAGGTGATTCCCCCTGTAGCGTAGGGGAATAGCAGACTTCGTCCGAGATGGGTCTTCGGGACGATGTTGCCGATCCCCACGGTTAGGATGGTGTATGCGGACCAGTAGAGTGCATCCGTTAGGGACCATCCTTCGATGGGGATGTAGATGGCTGCGCCGCCGAGGAGGAATGTCGCGAGGGCGAGTGCGCGCAGGACGATGCTGGTGTTTTCGATGGTTCGGCGGTCTTGGAGGCTTAGGTGGATGGTGCGGATGCTGTACGCGTAGATGGTTAAGAGTCCTGCGATGAGGAGGTAGAGAACGGCGGCGAAGATGCTGTAGTAGAAGTTCTGGGTGTAGTTCCATGTTTCAGGGGTGGTGTTTTGGGGATGTCGGTGCACGGTCACGCCGATGAGACTGAGGAGGAGCATTGAGGATGTGAAGTAGAGGAGTGCTGTCGCGAGATATCCTCTCACTGCGTTCCATTTTAGCCGCATGGTCAGCAGGAGGGTGAGGTTTGCTGTCACGGAGAGTGCCAGCGATATGGCTTCGAGCGTCACGGTCCTGTTGGGTTACTTAGATGATATGTATTGAAGTCCTCTGGACGAGATCAATGACACACCAAGCAGGCTGAGCTATCATCACAGCTGCTGCAGTAGAAGAAACCGTTTCCTGCCATCCGTGGCTAACTGCACAAACACTGAAAATCACTGCCGAGGCGCTGATGGTTCCCTGGACATCTTAGCGATTATCGCCAACTGATCCGATTGAGATGCACATACCGCCAGAACAGGGAAGCTGGTTGTTGTAAGCCACCACCGAGACATTCCGACCGAGTATCTCCATTAGTTGACAGCGCTGGTGAACCGAACCGAAGATATTGGAGGCCGAAATCCGAGACATGCAGTGGTTAGTTTCGCATGAGTCGGGATACGAGGTTGACATCACGGGTCCCCGCGATCCCACAACGGGCAGCGTATATATTAGTATAAGATCTAGCATGAGTGCGCTCTGCAGCACTGTTGCAGATAACAATATTTGAGTCCTGGGAAGCTCGTTTGTTTGCTCTAGACATCTTCCGATACATCCAAACAAACACTGAAGTGAATCGTATACAGATCTCCTTACATACTACTACCATTGCATTTGTTTTCAAACTTCAGCACAACCGGAGTAGTGTTAAAAAAACTCTAGGCTAATAAAAAGAGAGCATTCATTGATATGCTTGCAATATCTAGGTTACATATCGGAACCCCTTCTGGAGCCGACGGGCAGCAGCAACATCGATGCCCTCTACATCCGCCGTCTTCTGTAGCCGACGAAGCTCCTTCTCGGTCAAAATCGCATCCTCATCCTCCAAGCGTGCCAGTCGCTTGTTTTGCGACCGCAGATGGAAGTACAGGAACGTTGCCATTATGGTGCCGAGAACTTGCATTCCAATGCACACCCCCAAAGCTGTATAGTAATACGGTGCCTCTCGTTCCAAATAAGTATACGGGGTCCAGATACTGGCCGAGTTCCCCAGCGAGTTGATGAACGCGTACGCGGCAGCTCGTTTGGCAGGAGGCCGAGGAATGGCATTCGCGATCCATGAATATAGCGTGCCGTTTTGAGCAAAAACAAAGATCATAAGGAAGAAGGAGAAGTACCGAGGCCCGAAGGAGTGGGTGGTCATGAAAATAACAAATCCCACGATGGTGAGTGGGACGGGGGCGACAAAGAACCAGAATCGATAACCGTAGCGATCAGAGAGATAGGAGTGGAAGAGACTGTATATCACCATGAATATGTATGGTGGTGCTACCAAGAGCAGCGAGATGATGTGGTTGTATCCCAGGGTCTCCGTCAAAGTGGGAAAGAAGTTCTGGAAGCCACTTGCGGCCGTGAGAGACATGTACGCAATAGCCAGAGCATAAGTCTTGACGTCCGTAAAGGCTAGCTTCAGACCTTTGACTTGGGTCATTTTGTCGCCGTCGTCGACATCCGCTTCGGCTGCCTCAATGGCCAAGCGACGATTGGCTATATGCTTCATCTCTGGCGACAACAGTTTCCAGGTATCAGGGAAGTCGGGTAGTATAGCGCAGATGGTGAGACCGATCACGACAGTGATGGTACCCTCGATAATGTACAACCATTGCCAGGCTGACATGCCTCTCTTGCCGGCCAATCCGTTAAGAATTCCCGCAGCGATTAGGTTTCCGAATGCACCGCTGAGCAATGAGCCAGAGTAGAAGATACTCATGCGAAGGGCCAACTCTTTCTTGGTGTACCACTTGGAGAGATAGAATAGCACACCGGCAAAGAATGGTGCCTCTACCAGGCCGAGAATAAATCGACAGGCCACGATGCCACCGTAGCTTGAGACCTGGCTGGTCAAGGCCGACACAAGGCCCCATGCTGTGGTGAAGAAACCAAGGTAGAGCGAGGGGCGGCCCATGTAGTTGAGGAGCAAGTTTGATGGAACCTGCATGAGGATATAGCCCACAAATAGAATGGACAGTCCTGTCTCGTACTTGGATTGATCAAGGGAGAGGTCCTGTTCTAGCCCTTGAAGCTTTGCAGCGGCGTAGTTATTTCTTTGAGAAACACGTCAGTACGTCCAACTCATAACCATTCAATGCCAAGAACCTGAGACGTACCGGTCGATGTAGTTCATCAGATAAACAAGGATTACCAACGGCATTATGAGGGTGTCAATCCGCCGCCGTAGTTGCCTCTCTAGAATCTTCTCCTCCTGCGTCAACTGTGCCAAATGGACAACCTCCTCATGAGAGATCTCGGCCTTTTCGCCCATGGCGTCATGGTCGGTGATGACATCCTCCGCCATGATGATACTTCAGGGAGGCAAGTCAAGTTCGCAGGGAGAGACAGGATGCACGAACAGTTCTGTTGCGAATCCCATCATAGAAGGAGGGAAAGATTCAGCTATATATACCCTGAGAAAAGCGAAGAAGCTTGATGCTTGGTATGGGGTGAACGAGCTTCAGGAAACACATGAGACGCATGCCGCCACCAGCAAATCCGGGGAAGGGCCGGGCGTGGGGGAAACTTTCCATGTAGCTTGGGCCATCCGGACGTCTGGTTGGACGCACGAAGTGCCGAGGAGCATCACAAATGCGGGGAAGGCAATTAAGATTCGAACCAGAAGCTGCTCAACTGATTCTCACCCCCACGCCGCTAGCCACGTCCCGTGTTATTCTTCTTCATCCATCGTGCGACAGAAGCTCTCCTGTCGGACATCGTCCGGGGAAGTGGAGCTGATCAACCCATCAGTGTCTCTCGGGCCTCCCCTAATGCTTCGTATCTTTGATCCTCTAACGAATACTGGAGAAAGTCTGTTGCAACCCCCGCCTTCAGCGTGAGACGTATACTTGGCGGTCAGTGCTTGAGGACTGTTGGGATTGTTGATCCATGGCACCATGCCCGGGGGGAAGTCGTCGTTTGTGTCGCAATTAGCATGCTCGCTGTATACAAGTCCTGTCGGGGAGAAATGTATTTCTGGCTATTCAGGCAAAAATGTCGAGCTCCCGTGTTTGCTTCCCTCACCAACGATAAGGATTGGCTCGCAGTATTTCCGTGCAGCTCCACGTTCTGGGGGGTAATATCGGTGATCTTCCTGCCAGCAGGTCAGCTCGAAGCTCTTGGTGTCGTCACACCTGGCAGGTTCCAGCCGTCCCGTCTCCCCATCGGCATTTCGTCCTAAGAAGGGAGATGCCGGTTCCACGCAGCATGGCACGACTAGGTCAGAGCAGTACGGAGAAGCCAAGGAGAGTTCAGCTGGCTGGCTTGGCCTTGAGGGGGTCATGTGGTTATCGGTCAGGTGATGTAGGAGCTAGGCACGTGTTGGAGAAGGATTTAACCAAGCAACTATTGTCTCTCATCTGAGATGGTATCTCTTCATTCACTTGACTCTGCATAGTTATTGCTATAACAGATGGAACTTCTACTTCCACACTAATACACGGCTACTTACTACAGTTACTCAGGAGTATTTCGTGATGAAGTTCCTCAGTGCCACATTTGCCACTTGCATAGTATAGTAGTATATATTTTGCTCGGGCAGCAAGTATCACAGCGCAAATTCTCAACACTCATGTCAGCATTGTACCGGAGTAGTACTAATTATAACTACCTTCAATTGTCCTTCGAAGTCAATCCGATTCAACAGAGCACAGTTAAACTGGAGAATTCATCATCTACTGTTTATGCTTTCTGGATGACGCTAACCAGTAACCCCCCGATCGGCCTGATTGGTGCCTCAGGCTGGAGCCTATTTCCCGTTGGCGACCATCGACCATCGACCATCTACGGAGTAACTACTGAGTGGATGTCTCCTCTTCCCCTAACCACTGATTACGCTCCGTTCCATTCTTCCTATCTTCCGTGGCAATTCTGGAAGCTTTCCATTCGCGCTATGCCCGACTCACCGATGATCAAGACCCCAACGGTGATCCCAAGAAGAGCTCCTGAAGGCGACTAACTAGTACATCCACCGAACCCACTTCTGCGGCCGCCGTCGCCTCAAGCGCCACTCGTTATTGGTCTCCTTAAGCCACAGCCAACAAAGGTCGTCGCGGGGCTCGCTGTAAGCGAAGGTGGGAATTTCGGAGGAACTCGGCCATGTCCGCCCAGATCTTGCTTGGTTGTGATCCCGCTGTTCTGTTGGCCCCGTTTCCCGCTCAAGCTCGACGTTGACCTTCCCCTATCGTAACATCGTGGCCTGGTACGACTGGAGCTCGTCGTCAAAGCTTGCCGCACATGGCCACCCACGATTCGCAGCCAGCCTTGGTCGCCGACCACATCCGGAGTAAGCCCGCCCTTACGTCGGCTCAGTTGACCCGTCAATTGCGATCCTGCAAGGCCTGCCGGTTCCGGAAAGTCAAGGTGCGTCCCGACCCGATACTAAGGTGTGGGCATGGGTCTCCATTATGGGGGAAAATGAAAGACAAGACCAGCGTCCAGACAAATAGGATGATGGAGGAAGCAAGAAGATGGAGCGAAATGCGCTGCTAGTTGGGTGGGAGGAGGCCCGTGCAACGCACTTTGCTGGCTTACCTGCATGTGTGTAAGCCTACCTAATTGACGATCATGAGAGACAGTGTGATCGCGTTCAGCCCTGTCATGCATGCTGTGCCCATGGCTACCCGTCCAAATGCCACTACGATACCAGTCCCGAAGATGTCCTGCAACCCATCAGTCAAGCCGATGAGATCCGTAATCTCCGGGAGGAAATCCGTGAGCTAAAAGCCAGCCTTCATAACTCTGGTGCGTGCCCCAATCCCGAGCCCGGATAGTCTTGGTGGGTGTGGAGGTGCTTCTACGGCAGGAAATTATTGACGTTACTGTTATAGAACACCGGATCCGGACCTCACGGCGACGAGCTCAGCTACAGAGCCTGGTCAACGCCATCCGCTCAGCCCCGCCAAACGCCGTCAATCGGCTCGTCGCCCAAATCCGAAAGCCTTGCGGGGAAACAAATGAAGTGGCAATCCCGGTGGGACCGCTGGATGGAACAGAAGGTGGGTGTCCGTCGCATCGTGGTGGGGTATAGACGATTGATTTGGGGGCTAAACAATGTCATGTGCAGCAGCAGAGGGTGGTCCTGCCGTTCTTCGTCACCCCAATTCATATGATAGCGACGACGATTCACTGGATACGGAAGACGAGGTATTCTCGCTCTCTGGCCGTGATGGGGACAGTCGGTCTTCCTCAGAAGAGAGCGAGGACTCGAGCTATGATTCGATATGTCACATTGGATCATGGAAGCCAATGCTGGAAGTGTTTATCGAACGTTTTGTGGATGCTTTCAGTCCAGTAGTACATTCTAAAACGGGACAGGCCGGCGCACTACGACGGGCTGCTGAGATACGCATGTTCTCGCCGATTCTCGTGGACGCGTTTGAATCCGTCTCCATAGCATATTTTGGGCGGACTGTTCAGGATAAGAATATTGAGGCAGCTGGTTTTCGGCTATACCCTCGGGTGCTGCGCAGTTTGCAGCAAGCGTTGCAAGATCCCCTGCGCAGCAAGGCTGAATCGACGCTAGTGACGGTCACCCTTTTGATGGCTTTCGAGGTATGAGCTTTCGATCTTGCACTTTGTGGAATATTCTGACTGCTTGTAGAGTGTAGAGCGAACGACACAAGTGTCGCTGATTGCTCATGTTCACGGTGCACTGCGCCTGATCGAGCATCGAGGACCAGAGAATCACATCCATGGCGTGGAACATTTGCTGTATACCGAGCTGCGTCCTTATTGGGTACGTCTTCTGTCTATTTGACTCGAATTCCTTCGCTCATTTGAAAACAGGTTGCTGCAGCCATTGTCAGCCGGACCCCTTCCGCCCTTGCAAGCGAGGACTGGATCAACCTGCCTTGGTCAGCCAACCCTAGCCGGAGAGACATTCTGCATTACTTGCTAGACCTGGCAGTTGAAATCCCCGCTCTGCTTTGGCAATTCGACGATATCGAGGCTGCTCTCAAATCGAACATGTACAGCACGCATGAGATTGGCGTGAAGCAAGCCTCACTATGGAGCGGTGTCGCTGACCTGACCAACCGCTTCCGCCAATGGAAAGTTCAATGGGTCGATAACAACCCCGACGGGCCACCTCAGGAAGTGGAAGTCTCGCCGGACGACCCATTTCCTCGATTTCATTGCCGGGACTTCCGCACCGGCGGTATAATCACACCTCCGATGTTCGTCTATCGGGACCTCCGTCTCGCACAAACCATGTGTCTCTATTATTCCACGCGGTTGATTCTCTCGTCTGCCGATACGCGACCTACAGATCGCGTTGGGCCGCTGGAACAGTATGCCTTGGGTTGTGGCATCTGCCGGTCCTTGCAATGGTACATCCTTAACGCCCCGGGAAACATGATTAACCGACTTGCGTTTCCGGTCAGGGTGGCGTGGGAGGTGTTCCCGGATGGAGGACCTGAACGGCAGTTTATGTACGAGGTGCTGAAATTGGTTGAGAAACGACATGCCCTAGGTCTTTGGGGGAGCAACATGTCCGAGATTTCTCCTCGGGCCGGACCTCCACGGAGCCAGTCCCCTGAATTGGCCCCGGGAGTTTGATGGATAGGAAGATGACTTTTTGGGGTCGCTGGACGAATCCCATTGTACATATTCACGAACTTTGGCCGTCTCCGCATATGCCGGTGAGTAGGCTTTTTATGACATTTGGTGCATGGTGCAGCTATATCAGAATCTGCTATCTCGGTCTCAGCTTCTCTACTGATCTGAGCAAAAGATCTGTTCGGGGAAGGCTGCAACCCGGTACGCGAAGCCTTCATCAATGAATGCCCAGTCAGATACCTATAGGTGCTGACTGTTGCAAGCGTGGAGAAATTCTGCTCCTGGCTTACCATATGCCTCGGTATACTCACGGAGTCTGGCCATTATATTCCACATTGTTGGTGGATATTGGGGGTCAATATTTACCGGGCAGGATTGAAATCACGTCATGGATTTGGTACTCTCAACCAAAAAGCTACAAGTTTGAAATTCAGCTAGCATCAAGGCCAAGTTCATATAGGATGACAGGCCTAGGCCGACCGAGTTAATGTATTTCTACATCGGTCGCACCAGTTATATTGCTTATATGCAGTGCATGATAGTGAGTAGTAAGCGGCATTGATCATCCGGGAATTGACCAGCCCCATACTAATAGGGGCTCAGGGGCATGGATATTCATCGGATCATGGTTGACTCCCTATAAGGCTAGATACAAGTTGAATGATGGTACCAAGTCTCGCAACTGGAGCAGGCCCGCGCTACGTCTGCCCCGAGATAGAGAAACGAACGAGTCAACAATCGCTAAGCCATCAATGCAGTGCAAAATGAGCATCGGAAGGTCAACCTCCGAACCCTGACGCGTCCAACCCTGCGAATTCGAAAAGGATTTGTGGTGGGCCGGGTTCAAGAACGGCAATTTTTAACGTTTCAACTTAAAACAAGCTTGACTGTCGACTCCACTCCCTGGCGGATCCACCACTGCTCCTGAGACAATCTTCGCGCCAAAATGGAATTGAATGACTCGAACTTGAACTGTTCCTGACTCCAAGTTGGAGATGGCTTCCATCAGGCTTCCAGGCCTTTATAACCGGGCCCGCGGCACCTTGAAGATCATGTTGGCTCATTGCTTCATCCTTCCTGCACTCGCTCATTTTTCTACCTTGTCACTCTTTTCTTCGCGACCGGTTCGCCTTCAAATCTTACGTTCTTTAAATAAAGTCCTCCGTTTCAATCACCATGCGCTACTCCTCTGTCGCTGTTCCTCTGGCCTTCGCTGCCCGTGCTGCTGCCGTCACCAGTGATGCCTGGGCCTTCGGAAACGGCTTCTATACCGGTCCCCCCACCAACGCGCACATCACCAGGGCTACCTGGTCTCTGGTGCCTCCTGATGTTCCTTCGAACGTCACCGTGAAGAACTCGAACGACGAGGTCTGGGTGTCGCTGTGGATTGGTCTCTCCTCTACCGCGGGTGACTACGACGCCGATCTCTACCAGCCCTTGTTGAACTGGTCTCCTGACAACGAGTCCCAGTACGTTCATGAACATCATCAGTGGTTCAGGAAGAATATGCTAACCTTGTTAAAGGGGCTGCCCTGCCTCGGATGACGAGTGGTGTGTCGCTGCTAGCACCTACACTCCCGGTTAGTGACCCAGCTTCAATCCGTGACTCAAACTGGTATACTGATGCTGTGTATAGATGGCCAGAATGGCCAGGCCTACGTGACGGTCCCCACGGACACCCAGGTGGACTTTGAGGGTATGTTCATACACCAAACCAAGACACTTGAAACTCAATCGGTCTGACAACGAATACAGTCTACGTCGAGAACGACAAGGTGTACCAGGTCGTCACCATGAACGGCAAGACCGTCTCCAAGGAGAGCGACGGTACGTTATCCATTCCCATTACTTACTACCGTCAACTCATTTACCATCATACTAACTACTAAAAATCTAGCCCTCGACAACCCCCTCCTCTACCTCTACTCCGGAGACGAGTGCTACACCGGCTCCGGTGACTGCGGTACCCTCCAATCCTACAGTACGCCTACCCCTTTACCCTTCTACTAGCCAATAAATCACCTAACATGAAATGAAACTAGGCTGGAACAACATCACCATTCACCTGAGCGCTGCCGACGAGAACTTCGGCGACACCCTCTCCCTGTACAGCGGCTCCGCTTCCAATGGCCTCACCACCTCCGACAAGGGCAAGACCTGGCACACCGATGCTATCAAGATCTCCAAGGACACTTTTGCCAATGTTGAGGCTTAAGCTGTGGGATCTATCCGAGATGGGATATAGGTATCGATAGTGTATGTGATTGAGTGATTGGGGACTTTGCAGCTGCTAGTCAGTTGTAATTAAATTCACTATCTTCTTCTCTGCTTCTTCATCATGGTATCGAGCTCTATCTAAATCTATTCAAATAACATCCACTTTGTCTGGGAAACAAATATGTGAAACTCAGAGTCGAGTATGGAAACTTGCATTACTCAGCCTGTATACACAGAAAGTAGAGGTATCCACAAGCAAGGAAGCTTTGTGGGGAGTACCTGAAACCTACTGACCCCGGCGTCTTCGGGTTCGGGGGGTTTTCGCTGGCCGCTCGCCGGTCGGGTAGTTTGGGGAATTTCCCGGAGGTGTGTAACGGGTTTATTTGCCGATGGTGATGTGGATATTGTGCCGGAATAATCTACGACAGAGCCATGACAGGCAGTAAATTTGGAAATAGTGAAATGTAAGTAGGTAGAATTGATATTGTCTATCGTGATGATGCTTAATGATAGCTTTATAGACATGGACACTGCATGTTGGATCTTTAGTCCTGGTATGTACATGATGCTCGCTTCAATTAATACTCAAGCGTTTGCTTGATAGCATCGTATATCCCTGGATATCGTTAGTATGTGTGAACTCTTGGAATGTCAAGATAGATATACGTACTCGCAACATCTGGAATCACAAACTTCTCATACATCAGTCCCGTATGCGTACTCCATCCTGCGACTCTCTTGACTGGCGCCTCAAGGCGCAGGAACGCTCCGTCCTGGATGGTAGCAGCGACTTCGGCGCCGACTCCATAGTTGATCATGCTCTCATGAACGACTATTGCCCGTCCGGTCTTCTTCACTCTATCCAACACCGTGGGTCTATCCCACGGGTAGATCGTGCGCAGATCAATCAGCTCGATGCTCGCCCCGAATGCCCTCTCGGCTGCTTCGATGGCCTGGGAGCAAAGGTATAGTGGCTGTCCGTACGAGACTATCGTCAAATCGTTCCCTGGCTTCACCACCTCCGCTGTGTTCAAAGGGATAGTGTAGTACTCGCTCGGGACGTGTTCGACCGCGGCGCGATAGAGGATTTTCGGTTCCATAAAGATGACGGGATTCTTCGATTCGAAGATGGAGGACAATAGTAGCCCCTTGGCCTGGGACGGCGAACGGGGCATAACGACTTGTACGCCTGGTACGTGTGCGAAGAGTGCTTCAGGTGACTGGGAGTGGTATCTAGATCGTAGTCCACAACGTTAGCCATCCATCCGCTTTTCCCTATACTCAACGAACAAACAGCCGTCAGGTATATGGTATGCCACCTACAAAGCACCATGTCCGACCGCACCACACGGCATCCGCACCACCATCCCCCCAATATCTACTCCCGTTCCTCCCTCCCGGAACCGGAACTTCGCCGCCTCGTTCACGATCTGGTCAAACGCCGGGAACACATAATCCGCGAACTGGATCTCTGCGACAGGCTTCATTCCCTGGGCTGCTGCGCCGATGGCAAAGCCCACGATTCCTTGTTCCGTTAAGGGTGTGTTGAAGACGCGTTCAGAGCCAAATTCGGTCTGTAAATCCATCGAGCAGCGGAAGACGCCGCCAAAGGCGACGTCTTCGCCGAAGAGCATCACCTTGTTGGATTTGGAGAGGGCGGTGCGTAATGCGGAGTTGATGGCCTGGTAGAAGTTGATGGATTTGGAGGTTAGATCGCTGGGGAGGTCTGGGTGATTTGACAGGCTGGAGGCCGTATGGTGGAGGAGCGGTGTCGATCTGTAGTCGATGGGGAGGTTCAGACGTGATGAAGGGGATGGTGCGGAGGTGGAGTAGCCCCGGTAGGAGGGTCGGGGTAATGTTATTTTGGGGAGACGGAGTGAAGGCATCGTGAAGGACTCGGATGTGATCTTGAGCTTCAGATAGAAGAGTGAGAACGCCTGGAGAACGAGCGAGGTACGGGGGAAGACCTCCCCCCCCTTGGTTTATCAATGAAGGCATCTTGCTTCATGCGGGGAATGCGCCCCGATCCCCGTGGATAACCGGGGTTGGCGGCCTTGGTGCCTTAGTACGTTGATGCCGGGGAGGCTGAGTCAGCTTGTCCCGGTTCAGGAATAGCATGGTTGCCTGTTTGGGACAGCCAGTGAATCTATACTCTTGTTCTGCAGTACAAACAACATGCGCGCCTCATTTCACCTCGATGTATTATCATCTTTGATATGGCACCCTATATCATATTTGCAATAATTTTTCATCCAAATGATGCTCTCCCGACACCAGCAGGTGCCCTGACACCTTTTGAACGGCTGACACTGATGACGATCCTCTGCTGTGAGTATCTGTCTCCCGCCCTACATCGTTCAGCATGTGGGTATTTCCGCAAAAAGCTAGTAATGCATCTAATGACATTTAGATGAGGGTATCATATGTACAGGTTAAGATAGAGATATATACAAACGGAGCGGCCTGCCACATCCGATCCGCAACGAGGTCTTCATACAGATCCATCGCTGTCGCTGAAAGCAACCAATTGGTACTCGCTGGACCGTGAGCGACACCGGCGGAAATAACGACCCCAGCCGCAGCACGAATACAGACCGACAAACATGCCAACTCCACTGATGACAAACGCAATGACAATGATCCAGTACTGAGGGTTCATGACCTGCTCGAAACTAGTGCCCTGCTCTCGCTGGAGCAGCTCCGTGGCGCCCAGGACATTCCCTTCTGAATCCAACGCGGCCAGCCGGAACAAGGGAAGCTCGAGACCCTCGGGAATCTCGATCTCAGTCTCGAAGCCGTCTTTCTGGAATTGGGACACAACACGGAAGGCATTGTCATTCAAGTCATCAGAGTCCCAGACTTCCAATCGCCACGCAACAACCTCCGTCGCGCCATTCCAACTCACGTACACGTGATTTCCGAGCACTTCGGCATCGGGGACGGTCTGCGGCTGGCCAACCCAGGTGCCCTTGAAGGCACGGTAAGATACGACTCTGCCGAACCCGAAGAAGGCAGAGGCACCGAAATGCGTGTTGCATAGCAACTGCCCGTCGGCACTAAACTCGCTAAATGCAGCGCTATGCCCCCACTCGACTAGAACTCGGCCACTATCGTCCAGAACTTGAAGATTTCCCTGCGATAGCGACCGCATCTTCTGAGGGTGGAAGTACTCAGCGCGCAATGACGCTTGGCGAGCAGTAACGTCAAGCTCGATGACCACCCCACGACTTTCATTATCTGGGTCATTGTTCGAATGCGATGCATTGTCGAAAAGAGTCAAAGTACTGTTGGCGTGCCATCGTGCATCATGCTGCCAGGCGAAGTTGGTGGCCTGCCCTTCTGAAAGATCACGAAACTCATTGAGCTTGCCGCCCAGGGTCCATAATACCTCACCAGTATCCTTGTCTATGCAGCTCACGCTATGGGTATGGCGTGCCGAGACAATGTAGTTTCCATTGTCATCCTTGTCCACGCTGTTGATGTGGTAAAAGTCAAACGCATACCCGCGCACTCTTCCCGACTTTCCCAAGGCCTCGTATGTGCTGTTAATGGGATAATGCTTTGATGCGCGCCATTCGAAGATCAGCTCGCCTGTAGCGATATCGATTTCCTGGAAGACGCCGTCATATATCCAGCCCAACTCGGGGCCTCCAACTGGAGTCAGGTCGGCCGGTACGGGATCGTATATCGTAACGAGAGCCGTTCCTTCGGGAGTGATGTGGAATTCGTGAAGATCGCCACCATAATTTCCTACCGGGGAAATCACATATCGCTGAGTGTATGTCGAATCCAGCTGGTCCAGATCAGCATCCTGCACCATGCGACCGGTTATGTACCACCTACCATATACCATGCTCCATAGCCCCTCCCTTCGGTTTCACCACCTTCCCAGTATGTCAGATAGTCTGTGTCCTGATACCGCTGGACCTTGAAGTCCTGCGTCACGTCCCAATTGTATTTCATCCACACCAGTTCCCCCTTGGAATCAAGGATCATAGGCCCCGGCTGGGCGACCGAGTCACCCCTTGGAGCTAGGAAGGTATATCGCGAGTCGCAGCCCGACTCCCATTCCGAGATTTGTACCGCGGGAGATTCATACTCGAAGGAAACATAGCTTTTCGACGGACCAAAACCGTACAGGCCCAGGTCATACCAACTCAGATCGGCGCGAAGGCTCAGTCGATTCAGCTGGGGAACGGCGAAGGTGTAGAAGAGGTAGGAGAGACTGATTATGGCGCCAATCGTAACGACATGGAGGCCTGAGAGCCTTGAACGCAGGCGATTGGCGTGAGAGAGGGCGGGAGTCCACGAGGACATTGGATCATCGCGGACGGACAGAGCGACGAGAGCTGTTCAAGGGAGGAAAGGAGACAAGGTTTCGGATCTGGGGTAAGGCGGAAGAAAAGGAACTATCTGGGAAGATAGTCTTCTCGGGAGCGACGGCAAGGCGCAGAGTCGACGCTCATCATATCGAATTTTGCCTCCAGGCAGGCGGAATATCGGCGAGAATAAGAATGTCGCATTCGGTCGGGTAAGTCGTTCAGGAGAGGGTGGCTCCAACAGCTTCAACACCCGAAACGGATGCCAAAGCGCCCCATCCACGCGGCGTCGAAGCGATCCCATCGAAGCCGATATCCATTCTCGGCGGAGACCAACGACGACGCGAGTGACTCCTAGTTGGTCGTGATTGGCTTCTATGAGCATTCTCCAGCTCCGCCAAGCAAGCCACCGTGGATCGGGCCTGAAGCTGGATCCACCCTCGAGGTTATCGAACTTCTCCTGTCTGTGGATTCTTCGCCTTTGCACCATTGGGTCTTTGGGAATTGGGACGGTCGCTGGCAATAATTTTTTCCCCCACTGAGTGGCGGCACCAGCCCCAGCGCTGCGCGAGATACCTCAATCTGTTTTGTCCTTGGCAGAACAGCGCCAAATCATTCTATCCCCAAAATTTAATTGGCCACGGTGTCGGCATTCTGTACGGAGGTTGCCCGCGTGAAGCCAAGACAACGCTTCGGCTGCGAGAACTGGGAAGAGCAGGGAAAGTTTAAAAAAGTGTCTTTATCCGGGGCAATTATCTGATCTGTGGCGGATGATATCCTGGGAGTGGCCTGCGTGTGTTGTGACGACTGTTGACTGGCGACTAACGAGCGATAAGTGCTGCCGCTGACAGCCACTCGGACCCGCCCGCGTCGTCATCTACCGCACTATCCTGGAAGTTTACACTGTTCCTTGGCGGATGGTCAGCAAGTCGGCCGGGTCGATAACGGATCACCCACCGCGCGATCACAGAATGCATACAATAGTACATGCGTGATACTCGATGCTCGGCTCTATTTTGAGACGCGCACTGCGCCCTCATGTGAAACAGGAGAGTTGCCGGAAGCCTGGAAGATCGCTGGCAAACTATTGATTGAGGCCACTCCTTGTGCTGTGTGTGAAACTGACTCGGCCTATCCGCTAGTCTACAGTGGTTAATGATTGGCCTCCGAGACTGACAGTGGGGCCACACGCGTGATGAGGTCTCGGCATTACGGCTTCCCCTTTAGTCACAAAGGGTCAGCACTTTATTGCCAATGAAAGCAGAGGATCCAAATTGATGATGGTGAAAGTCGGGTGCCGTTCGTTGTGGGCGGATCCTTCTGGAAGGACGTCCAATCCTGGTGGAAGCGGAGTGAACTAACAGTCGGACAACGGAGCAGAATATGATGTTTGTGGCTGTCTCCAAGAGTCCGGAGAAATAGTTCCTTGGCTTGAAAGCTGTAAAGCGAGACAAGCGCAATCTGATCCTTCGTTATCACGGCCCAACTTAGCAGCAGGTACACTGACGAATGATGATTACCGAGTGCTCTACACCAAGACACCGTTCACAAGCTAACGCGAACAGACATGGGGTACATGCGGGGACATAGCACCAACAGTCAATTCCGAAGCGGAATTGACGCCATACCGACACCTGACCAAGTATCTACCTAGGTTCAACAGTGCTCTAACCGACAACAGGGGCTCGTTAGGCAGAAGAGATATTGATCCGGTATACCTGGAATCAAGCACAACTAGCATAACTGCTTGCCGGGCTAAGATGACGCCATCGCACGAAGTCAACACAGCATTTCGTGTGCAATGCGCCGTTATATGGCTAGTAAGTATTCGTAGCAATCGCGTCCTTCTACAAAGTACGGAGTAGGATGTTTTTGAACTGCAACGTCAGACCTGACTGGATCTAATGTCAATTCGGTAATCTGCCCCGAACCCGAGATCCCGAGGGTTGGTACGGCCGGTGGCATGCGTGCTGCCTTCTGGTCCTGATCTGGCCGTTGTTTGCGATCTGTCTGGGATCCTAACCTAATCTTTCTAGGCCGCTGAGATTCTCTGACCACTTTACAGTGACTGGGGGATCTGTTTGTCCGTTTTCGGCCGGGTTTGCCGCTTATGTTCCCAGAACAGGCCGAAGCCTCGGGGGCTAGAACTGCGCGCCTGAGCGATCCGGGATGATCCGACGTTGATTTCCAATACTACAGATTATTGAAAGCTATACCATAGCAGAGGTGTTCTTAAACTGCTATCACATAGTCTCCCAGATGCTTCACTATCTAGGACCTAAATAGTTAAGCAGGTTTCTAAATATGAGCCAGCTTTCTGGGCCATATCGATGCACATTTGACCTATATCTGCTAGGACTGGCTACCAAGCGGCACTGCCAAGCTTCTCAATAATAACATAACTACCGGTTATTACCCGAGACCAAGAACCTCCCGAATCCTCAATAGCTCTTTAATTCTCCTAACTAGTCCCGATTATCATGAGTTGACGAGACTCGTGGACTAGAATGCTCACCTAGCTGTGGCACAGCGTCTGCCAAGCCCAGAATTATCCTATGTTATGCAGCTCCCAGCAGTATGCAGCGTGCTCCTGTTCCTGTTTGGGACCAACCCACGCAATGGAGTTTAGCGTCTAGGCACCGAGTCAGGCAGTGGAGACTTTACTGGACTAGGGAACCGTACCCGGATAGGGTCTTGGTAGTTACGGATTACGTGCTATCTTTGGCCACCGTGTCTTATCTGGTGACCTTGTAAGCAGGATGCATGATGAAGATTCTTGCCAAGTTTCAATGCAGTTGTAGGAGTATATTGTGCCTGTTAACTGCAGGTCTTATGGACCGAGGTTATCCCGGATAAATGAAATTGTGGGGTGCATATGCAACTGCTGGTTAGTACGGAGTAGACCAACCAACAAGGGGTAGTAGATAGTAGTCTACTCGGTACTTAGTGTCTATATATTAGATAGGGATGTGCATTATATGTACTCCGTACAAAGTAACCAATATCTACGATATATCTCGTACCCGTTTTTCTTTCCTTCTTTGACCCGGGTGGATCTCTCATTTTATTCTATTTGTGGATTGGCCCCCGCTGGTTATTAGCGCTATCAGTGCCTATCTCTCTTGGCAATAGAAGGTAGTTGAGATTTATTGCCCTAATTGAGCACATGTACTTCGATGAGCAGAGTTGAGTATACTCACCTTGTGGATCTTTGTTCATGTATATTTCTTCACTTCATACCCGTGCAAGCATTCCTATTTTTAGCGGTTGTATTGTGAACACAGTTGCTGTCCCTAGATTTAGCTCAGTCTCTTAGGCTTAGCTCTTGAGTTACCAACACCCGAAATGGTGCTGCCGAGTCTTCCCTCTGAAAAATTGTACAAGTGTGTGAGCTCGCCCATAGGTGAAAGCATCATCAAAATAGCTCATTTCCTTCCGAAGTTCACATCTTGTAGCAGTATGTCGCTTTCGCAATCACATAATACTTCAACGAAAGTTCTTCCTCGTCTGCTTGTAGGCTGTCATTAAATGCGGAGCAATCCAGCCTTTCCTTCTACAAATCTCAAGGTTACCATAATTGGAAATAACGAGATTCATTAGCATTTCGATGGCATCACAGGACCGGACACCATGACTGCGATTTTCTGACTCAGTACTAGTAATTGTTGAACTTTCACTGCCACTGATATCTAGACGCCGTCTTTACGCACCACCAAGCCTTAAATGACCGTCAAACCCTTGCGGGACTTACCCCAACACGATAGAAAAGGAATTTCAACCTCGCCAAGTAACTGTTCTCTGTGACGACACGGTTATGTTTTGAAAAGAAAAAAAAAAAAAGCTCTGTTTCGTTTCTCAACTGCAACCTTATAGAAGTTGCTTTACTACCGAGCTAATTTGGAGTTCTGTTAGCAGCACCTTCGCAGATTAAGACATAATGTATTGTCATATCTATCATGTTGCGTATGCCGGCCTAGCCACAGCATAAGCATGCAATATTGGTGGAGGAGACCATTAATTCGGTGGACTGCTTATTCTAAGTACTTACTGCGTTGTCCCCGAGCAACCATCTTCCTATTCGCCCTTCGCTATCCCATTAAAGGTCTCGTTGTCTGCAAGGGTCTTTCCATCAACGGCCTCAACCACCTTCCTAGAATCATCGAAATCAACGTGATAGCAAGATTCCTCGTCGAAAAGGCCGAGTACTGTTAATGAGTCCTGGGCGCCCGTGTTGTATATTACTGAGGATGGGAGTAGTTTTATGAGAATAGGTAGAAGTGGTTGATGGAATGTGCCACTTTCTTCGAATATCGAACAGAATAGAAATATAATTGCATTGCTCTGGTTACTGATTATGAAGAATAATAGATTTTCACGTATATTTCTGTTTATGTATCGGCAGCCATCATTTCAATATTAGATTGAAAATAAATAGGGGTAGTGAATATCTTTACATATATCGAATAGTATTACTTTTCAATGGCATCAGCCTGTTTTATGCGCTATATTAGATAGAGCATAGACAGATATCCGGATAGTTGACCGAACAGCATAGTCTCCTAGAATAAATAGTGATCACACAGAGCTACATACACTATATCGATATCGAGTGAAGCCATCCTAAGAGACCACCAAATTGAATCACTCAATGATACTTCAGAGCCGATCTTGCCAACCTATCCGCGTCTTGATTGAGTGTTCGCGGAACATGCCAGAACCGGACAGTAACCATATTATTCTCGAGAGATTCGATCAACGATTCAATATTCAAAAACTGGTCCCGATTGATAACCTGCAAGCCCTGTGCATTAAGCCAACCATTGGCTTTCCATTTGAAGATCAATTCAGTCACTGAGCTCACCAAAAACTCCGAGTCGGTCTTGATCACCACTTCGCGAAGCCTTTCATTCGTCCCCTCCTCCACCATTCCTGCTAATTCCCCCCAATAATTCTGGAAGGTGCACGCGTTCAGCAAAGCTTTCTCACAGGCTGCAAGCACGGCAACCTGGGGTAGCTGCTTAAGTTCCGGGGACACCAGGGCGCTCGCATTCCAGTCATGGTTGGGGCCGTGATAGACGCCAATGGACGCCTGGGCTCCGCGTCTGCCATACTTGCGGCGCGCACCGTCTATGGCAATCACGATGGAAGACTTGCAATACCCGGGACAAGTAGTACTGGGACATCCTCGTTTCGAGGCTGGACATGCGGTATAGACCACGTCGCCACTTGGTACTTCAATGTCGCTCAACTTGAACTCCTTTGGGTATATTTCCGGGTGGAATTGCCGGCTTAGGGTGGCGTTGGCCTGTGATGAGGCTGGCAGAGAACAAGTAGAGGGCACCCCTGTCTCGACAGGGGGTATACCACTGGGGGTGCTCTCGGGGGTACTCTGTTTGGTCGGTCAGTGACTCTGCCAGCAGATTGCATATGAAGGGTCTGCTTTGAGAGGTGCTAGCTAACCCTGACTCGTTAATATGAGAGGCTGGTGCTTACCTGGTAAGCCATGAGCTCTTCTTTCTTCTGCATTTTGATAGAAGAGCTATATAGTATGGCTTCTATGAAGATGAGAAGTGAGAGGAGATATTTTCAGTAATGGAGAAAATTGCTCCTGATCTGTGGGGCAAAGTCGTGAGCACGTTAAGAGAAGTTGTCGATTATTCAACCCTCAGATTCACCTGGATATATTGTCAGTAGACGACAAGTTCATATAGTTGGCGATACTTAGTAGCTAGATTCGATGAGCAGTATCTAGTCACCTTTATAAGGGTCGTCCCACCTTCTATTACTGGCAGTATATGTGAGAGGCTTCAGATGATGTATAGGTAGTATCCAGAGCCAGCTTCGAGGCATCGGGATTCTCCAGGCACTCAATCACCTCATTCTTCTAGTATGAGTTAATTATCCCGATAAAGAAACTTGTCCATTATCGAGTGTCGGGTTAGGAAGGAAGGTCAAAAGCTGCCTCGATCGGAAACTGCATGATGGAATATGATTTCCTGTAGCAAATGCACCATATACGATGGAGTCCACTAGAGTCTCGTGGGAGACTAAGGTTCTGGAGCATATTCCTTTGAGGAATATTCCGTATAATGTTAACATGCCACCGCGGTGATTCAGGTGCAACTGATGAGATTGAATAGGGAGATTTACGATCAATGTCCTGTATTTGTACAGAGAGGTCAATGACATATGATGCGAAGTGAGACGGACATATCGCTATACTGCTGGTATAGTCGGGACCAGGGAGGGTGCGTCATAGTCAAGAATTTGAAACCATACGGCAGAATATTGAACGAAGGGCAAGTCCCTTTGGTGTTTGACCTACTGAGAGACGAATCTTCTATTTGCCATAGATACCATTAATGCGATATAGAATGTAGGTTTTGCTCTCCAGAACGTGCCTCATCACTACTCAACCCTTAGCTTTGGGTGCCTGGGACATGATAGTCATCAGCATTCTGCAACATACCCCAGGTTGTTATGAGGCGGAATCAGTTATGCCCGCCATGGCTCATGGACCCTTTTCGGAGTCGGCTTGATGTACTCTTCTCCAAAGCCTCGCACATCTTCCTCACCCTGTATCTGCGTGACCACTTGAATTACAGAACCGATAGTGCCTGCAATCCAGGTATGGTGCCGATTCGGATGCTCTACGATACAATAGATGTTGCCCTCCGGCTGCTTGACGACCTGGTAAAACCGTGTGAACTGCTCTGGGAGGAACATGGCATCGCCAGTAGCATATTCCTGACTCCAACAAACATCGAAAGCATCGACATACTGATCATAGACATCCACATTGTCGTAAAACCGCTGGAGGTCATGAAGAGCGAGGCTGATTCGTTGATCACGGGGAATGGACTGCATGCGATACGCATCATTCATCCAGCAGTAAAGGAAAAGAACACCCGCTGAGGGACTTTCAAACTCGTTAGATGATAGATAATCCATCGAAATTAGAAATTAGTCGCGCTTTGGCCACGAAAACAAGGCGAAGGGTTCTTTTTGTAAAGTCAGATACGGAACTGTATCCCTAATTTGTACAGTAGTTCGCAATGTATACTCAGGATGACTTGGCCTTCCATGAAGTGCCGCCGGGGAAATGGTGAGAATCACTCTATCAAGCTACCATGTGGCCCTGTAGTATGTAAGGTGACTGCGACATCTTGGCGCTCAGTGATTTGGTATACCCTTGCATTAGCGTGGATATTCTCAAGATCGATGAGCTGGACTACGCTCTCAACAAGATGCGACGTACCTCCTTTGATAGTTGCCCAGTTCTGTCAATCCTTTCGTAAGAACGCCAGCCACGAGCTGACCACCCCCTCTCAAACGGTCCCTTGCGGGCTTAGCCTGGTATCTGGGAGGCAAGGATATTCTAAGCCGGGAGGAAGTTCCGGATTGCAGATCTTAAACTTGACAGATGTAGGTCACATCATGACTTTGCGCTTGGAGGTAAGGGATGGGCTCTATTTTATCGTCCTGCCTCCAGTAGACGTTGAATATAGGATGAAGTGATAGACAAGGGCGTGCAATATTGGTCGAGGGATCCTCATGGATCTGCTTCAGAGTACACGTTCACGTCAAGCCAGTAGATAATTGTTCTTTCCCAGATATGGTTTTCAGCCTCGAAGATCGTGATCCGATGGCTGTGGCGTTGGAGAGGCCACATACAAGCTGGCGAGATCGGAGCCAACAACGCCAATATTCATTATGACAATCGAGCTGTACGTAAGGACTAGGGAAGGAGGACAAGTGAAACATAATGACGAACTGACTATGTCAGGGACAAAGCCATATGGTTCGATGAAGCCGGAAATATAAAGAGTAGCCATTTAATGTGTACTGCCTTTCCCCTTATCTCTCTTTGTCTTTGTTTCTCTTCGATGCATGAGTGCCAGCTAGGTAGATCAGTTCGACTGTCATTGTTCCCCCCCTCAACGGGCATTCTGTAACTAGATAAGCTTCCCGGTTGTTAGATGGGCCACGTCAGCCTGAACCAGGGTACCTGACGGGGATGGCACCTTGATTGGAGGCTTATGCCCCAGTTAGCGCCCTATGCTTAACCCTGTAAGGTTACATCGGCGATGGTGTTATCGCACTTAGTCTCAGGGCTAACAACACGATCTAGTTGGAGCCACACCGGTTCCCGCTTGCGGGTACTTGAATTAGTAATGTACAATGTACCTTAAAAGCCGCCATAGCCTTGACAGCCTAAGTAATTGTCCATGAATCCAGTCGATTCTTTCAGCGTTTAGCAGCATAATTGCATGTAACACAAGCTTCTCAGCCTCGAGTGAACCAAATGAGTTATCCCAAGGCGGCCGAGGCAAATGGTCTGTGCCCTCGTGATCCTCCCCCAGACAGCTCTTCGATTGTCCTCGATGAAAGGGAAGATCCCAAGAGGTGGCCGAAGAGCAGAAAATGTAAGCGAAAGCTATTGTTATCTTCCTCGAGATCCCTTTATAAAGTAGGATACGGGTTAACCGGCGTTCATGACTACCTCATAGGGCTCTATACGGTAATTGTGGCGTTGATGACTGGAGCCATTGCCTTTTGTTCGAGTATCTATACCGCAGGAACCAGCGAGATTACTGCCACCTTTGGATGCTCGCAGACTGTGGCTACTCTTGGAGTCACCACCTTCCTGCTAGGATTCGGGTCAGGGCCTCTCATCTTTGCACCCCTGTCGGAAGTATAGTCAGTCTACGTTGAGAACCCTCCCATCTTCACCTGCTTGCTTACGCACCAAGGAATCGATCTAGCGGTCGCAACCTCATCTTCCGGCTGACATTGGGCTTGTTTGTCCTCTTCCAAATCGGTTGTGCGTTAGCCCCAAACATAGCAGCGCTGATCATCTTTCGATTCTTGGCCGGCTTCTTCGGTTCTCCCACCGTCACCAACTCGGGCGGGTCGATCACGGACCTTTGGCCGCAAAGTGAACGATCGGTACCGTTGGCTCTCTTCTCCGCTGGTAGCTTCCTGGGCCCTGTCTTCGCACCGGTAGTTGGCGGGTTTGTCACAGAATACCTTTCGTGGCGATGGAACTTCTGGCTCGTACTCATTGTGAGCGGAGTAATCTATGCAGCATGTGTGCTCTTCTTGCCAGAGACATACGCCACCAAGCTGTTGCGGGATAAGGCCCGCCGTCAGGGAGTCGTCCAGACCGGTCCATCCCTCCAGCAGCAGCTCCGGACCTGCCTCATTCGCCCCTGGCTAATGCTATTCGCGGAGCCAATCTTATTCCTCCTCTCGCTCTACATGGCCTTCATCTACGGCATCCTCTACCTCGATTTCTCGGCGTATCCCATCGTATATAAACAGTCGCGCGGCTGGTCGTCTGGTATCTCGGGTCTATCCTTTCTCGGAATGGGCACAGGCATGGCCATTGCCACGATTTCCTCTCCCTACGTGAACAGGATCCATGGGAAATACGTATCCAAACTTGGCCCTGTCCCTGAAGCCCGACTACCCCATCTGGTGATCTTGTCTTGGCTGATTCCTGTCAGTCTGTTCTGGTTCGGCTGGACCGCTCTGCCCCCGAAACATTGGATTATTGGCATCATCTCGGGGGTGCCCTTTGGATTCAGCCTTATATTGCTCTTTCTCAGCATTACATCTTACCTCACAGACTGCTATGGCCCGTATGGCGCGAGTGCTCTTGCAGCCAATGCAGTCTTTCGTTCCATCTTCGGCGCGGTCTTTCCTCTCTTTGGAACGAATCTGTACGACGGACTTGGCGTGCCATGGGGCTCTAGTCTGTTAGGGTTTTTTGCACTGGCCTTTGCTCCCCTCCCATGGGTGTTTTATCGTTTTGGGCCCCGGATCCGGCTGAAGAGCAAGTATCATCAAATGATGATGGTGGATGGAGCGTAGGAATTAAGGCTAGATGTACCATCGTCATAAACCATCAGCTAGTTATGGACTGCTAATTTTGGATTATATCCGTTGTATAAAGACAAAGCAATATATTAAGGATTTAACATATACTGTGATATATTTACGAGGATAGATATCTATATACTATACCAAGTTCGATTCTTTGAGATTGAGTTTAGATAGATCTTGGATATTTCTCCGATCAACTTCTGAAGATTCTACAAGTACGCATTTAGTCTAGACCATCTCCATCTCAATATAAGATTCAACTAAGGTGGCCTAAATCTTGGCGCTCCACCCAAACCCTCTCCGGGATGGCCATCCCAAGTGGAGACTAGGCGTCCATGTTTCGAGAAAATCTCGGCGAATCTGCAATTCCACTCTCAACCCATCGTACATTGGTAGGCAGAATTTGACACGGACAATCTCTTTGCATTGATCGCCAGGGACCATGTATGGCCCCCACCTTTGAATCTGCGAACACGTTCGCATCGACTCCTCTTTCCCTGAACCGCATCTGACGGATGTTTTCCTCTGGGACCGGAGGCTGGCCGTGAGGTACCAGCATGCCGAGGACAGGATGCAGCGGCTAGACACATGCAGTCCTGAGAGCAGAGAAGCCTGGCTTCCCATGTCGTTGCGGAGACTATATTTGGTTCCCCTCTCGGTTATGCTCTTATTGATGGCCGTAGCCATTGAGGCACTCCGTCAATACTCGCATCATCACGGAGGGCTTGTCATATACAAGCGGGAGGAGGATCTGTCAGCTTCTGCATGGAGAACGTGGAACAACACGCCGACCATCTTTGCCCTATTCGTAATGCTTCTCTGGGAAGTCGTCGCTCAGGATGTCCTCCGTTTAGAGCCCTATTTTCAGCTGGCTCGCGATCGCGGCGCCTCGGCCAGTGTGCTCTTTCTCAGTTATCGCTTTGATAATGGCTTCCTCGCCCCCATTCGCGCCTTTCGGAACCGGCACTGGCT
Source organism: Aspergillus brasiliensis CBS 101740 (assembly GCF_001889945.1). NCBI lineage: Eukaryota > Fungi > Ascomycota > Eurotiomycetes > Eurotiales > Aspergillaceae > Aspergillus > Aspergillus brasiliensis. The sequence continues at coordinate 225,394 of NW_027137449.1, read as the reverse complement.
TGTTGTTTGCGTCTCGTCCATGTCTCTTCTGATGCGTGTCCCAGTTCCTTCTCTGCTGTCCGGGCTATTTGTGCTCAGTCCACTGCCTCTTGTGGAGACGAAAGTGGTTGAGACGTGGCCACATTTAGTTGGTCATGATATTCAGGAGAACTGGTTCTCGACCGAAGTTGCACACAGAGATTGGAAGTCGTCATCTGTTAATTCGCTCTGGTTATCTCGCTCGTCGCACTATGCTACTCCGCCAGTGTCTATTTCTTTGGGCGACGGGGACGGATTATCTACTCTGACATTGATGAACCAATCGGTTTACTGGTCAAACATGAGCTGCAGGGATGTGACTGTGACTGGAGCGACGCCCAGCGTTATTCCCAGCCTTTCTTCAGCAACAAACGTGACAGGCAAATATATCTTTCAGTGGAGCCTTCGGAACATTACACTGCCAGAAGCAGGACAGGTCTCCGAATGCACGCTCAACATTGACATAGATTGTCTCATTCCTTCGTCAGGCGGCCGATTTCAGGCGCGGTACTGGGAGCCGACGCAGTCCAACTCAACCTCGCGCATTCGATCAGCCATACATGCGAATAACTGTCCCCTCGCTGGCCTCTACGGCCTGGTCATCGACATGGAGAGCTCAGCGAGTTCACCTCTGCAATCCAATGTAACTGCATTTGCATGCGAAGTGATCAACCAGCAGGCGATCGCCAACGTCTCGCTGACATCAAAATTTACTGTCAGTGGGGTTGATATCATGCCGTCGACGGTCAGAGACCTCACCCAGCAGCAATTCAGCGCAGCCGGGCTACAGCGTCTGGTGGCATCCAGACATAACGTGTTAGAGGATCAGCAGACATCCGGCTCACTCCTCTCGGCGGCAGCGACAAACACTACGATGCAGGCAGAACAATCGCGCGTCGTTGTCTGGGATTCAGACATTCTTGGCCTCCCGCAATACCAAGAAAGAATAGGCAATCTATGGAATAATGCGTTCATAACCGCTGTTGACAGCTTCTTTGATGTTGCGGCAAACGAAACCCGCATTGAGGCGAGGCTTATCATGGCCGCTGTGAGCATTCAGGTAGTATCTCATGCGGCTATTATCGTGGAGACCATCTTGGTCCTTGCTTTGGCATTGCTCCTTGCCTTGAGCTGGATATATCCGCATCGACCCAGCCTCCTGCATGAGGATCCTGGCACGATTGCTGCGCAATGCTCGTACATTGCCCGCCTGATTTCTCCAGAGACTCTTCAGGCCCTTTCCCGCCCAGTATATCATGTCGCAAGGACGCATAACCTTCAACATTGGGCTAGGGAGTTTTGGTGCGGATGGAAGGACGGTCACAGCGGGGGACTCCTCGATGTCTATGGGAAAGATGGGACTCATCTACTCGAGTGTCCCCATGCTGGACCACAAACAGTACGGAGAGGAAGAGCTCAAGATCCCATGCCACATTTCCTGACGATACCGTGGTTCCTAGTCGAATGCATGCTGCTGATAGGCACGGTCGCAGCCTTTGGACTAGCATTCAAATATATGCAGTTCAAAGACCTGAAGACTTTCTCCTCCACCGAAGTGACCATATCAGCTCTGTTCCTTGTTTATGGTCCTACTGTATTCTCTTCCATGATAAACTCTCTCTTCACCTCCATCCATCGCCATCTCAGTGCTGCAGAGCCCTGGATCCGACTGCGGAAAGGACCAGCTCCTCCAGAAGTCCTACTGACTTCGAGCCACAGCCCCTTGACTACCCTCGTGGTCTCTCTGCGGTCTGGAACACGAGTTTCGGGTGCGGTAATGGCATCATCGGTCGTTTGTTTGCTGAACTTGGTGCTTATTGTCGCGAGCGGCGGACTGTTTGAGCCACAGATAGATAAATACTTTGCAAGTATATCGCTGACTGAGTCATACAACTCTTCCTTGTTCTTGACTCATGGACTCGAGCTGGATTTTGAAGGCTACGACTCCACTCTTTATGATGTATCCAGCCATTCGGCTTCTGTACCATGGACAACGGCAGACTTCTCATACCTGCCACTTGAGAACTCTGAGCTTGGAGCCTCCGGTTCTCAGGCGCTTTATACTTCCTCCACACGCGGTATCGGGGTTTCCCTCAATTGTGAAGCGATTCCACATGAAGTCACGGACTATACTTCCCAGAGGGTTAATGTAACTTATACCCCGTTCGCCAGTCCAGCAAATACCTCATGTACTGTCAACTTGCCGCAAGATGTTGATGATCGCAGCCGGGACACACCACAGATTCACTACATATGGCCTGATGATACTGAGCCCCTTTGCCAACAATCAACATTCAGCGTCTTTGTGTCCCGGACCGGAAATGCATCATCACTTTCCAATAGACAGAATTTTACTGCATTACACTGTGAGCCAAGAATCAACATCCAAGACTTCAATATCGATTTCGACACCGATGGCGTTATCCAACGCCACGAAGCCATCCCTGGCAGCTCAATCACCAGCGGACCATTCTTTCACAATGCATCCAAGGCCCTAGGGTATTTCAACCAAGGTCTAGGCCGATACATGGGATACCTGCGCTCCCATGGAACTCTGGCATTCTATCAGTCTTCCTTCCCGGGGCATCTAACGACCGAAATCTACAAGAAGGCAAACAATGGGTCGACAGAACTGGATAACGACTCGTTGATCCATGCAGTCCAGTCCGTCTACCAAACTGCCTTTAGTCATTATCTCTCACTCAGGAGATATCAATATCTGGTTCGACCGTCCCCAAATACAACAGCGGTAGTCAATGGAACGGCCACCTATCCGATGTGGGGATTCATGCCGGCCAAAGGCTCCATGATTACTATCATGTTGTTGATCTCAGTAGATATTCTTCTGCTCTTGTCGATATTTGCACTGTACCATGGACGATATGATGCCCCGCGTATACCTAAGTCCCTTGGGTCTCTGATTCCGTGGGTTGCGTCGAGTAGTTTGTTGAAGGATATTCAGAACACTCGGGCTTCGATTGACAAGCAAAAAGAGGATGTTCCAGGAAACGAGGGACAGAAATACCACTTTCGGTCATCTTTCGACTCAGATGGGAATGTGATATGGGTGTTGGACATGATAAAAGCGCCAACATGAGAGGTGGTAGCTCTGATGATGCCATCATCGCCGACTAATAATGTAATTTTCCATCCTACTCATATAGCACTACATAATGATAATTGTCTATGTAATTATTAATGGACTGTACCACAGAACTAAAGAGTGCAGCTCCTCTGCATTTAGCATATATAACTCACCAACTATATGAACTCACTCCATGATCCCAAGCAGTGAAAACATTCCTACGACTCAAGCAGTCCCACGACACTCAAGTGCCGGAATGCTGAAACCAAACCCCCTTGTCCTTCCATCACGATTCCGATGATTCACCTCCACACAGATACATACATCCAAACTGCCCTCATTACCCATCCCATGCTGCGCTGACGCAGCAATATGTCTCTGACCCGCATTCGCCTCTCCAAAATGCAACGGACGATTCCCGCGCCGGGCAAAGAACTGCCTGTACGATATCTTCTTAATCCCTTCATCTCGACCTTGACTATTCGGAGAGTTCTCCGTAATGATCGTGTAATTCCTCTGGGGCATCGCAACAGTTGTTCCTCCTCCTCCTCCACTCTGCTCCTTTTCATCCTTTTCATTGTAGTCAGAATCGGAGTTATTCTTCGAGTCGGATCTAAACACTTTGAATAAACTTTCCTCCGTCTCGGCGTTCAGATTCCGAATCTTGTCCGCTTGCGCGATCAACCGTGCCATTGCTAGCGGAGGCGGCTGATTGACAATCGCGGACGAGATGATGTTGTTCATGAATCGGAAGTCCTCTTCCATAGGTGGGACATTGCGTTGTTTGTGACTTGAGAAGAATCGTCCAACGGCGGCGAGATGGACGTCGCCACTGAGGATGGTAGCACGCACGGAATGTCTCGCGCATATGCATTGGATTTGCTCGATGATGTGGCGTCGCTCGTCTTGGTGCGCGGCAGATGTGTAGTGGTCGTTGAGGTCGTCGAGGAGCTCGATGGCGCCGTCGAATTTGTTTATGGTGTTTTTCCCTAGGAAGGGTATCACATGGTTAGGATATATACCTTGCTAGGACTTCGTCAGGGAAGATAGAGACGTACCGATGTTGAGTCGGTCGCTTAGGCGTTGGAAGGAACGACCGGCGGACCCGGTGAATGCGTTCTCGACCCATGTGAGGGGCTGGAAATCAGTCAGTCTCGATATTGAATTGTCAGGTGGATACTATATTGAAAGCCACGTACAGGATACGCTAGCGGTATACCAAATAACAGAATCAGATGCTTGATCGGTTGATCGGAGCGTGTCGCCATGTCTAGCTCCATATTGACCCTCGCGAAGAGGCGGTCATACGTCTCGCGGTAGTTGGTTTGCTCACGGGTTCGCTTTCATGATATACAGTCAGAAGGATTTTTCCCTTGGTGAAAGCTAGGTAGCTGAGCAATGCTCACACTCTTATCGTACCTCTGTTCGGGCATCGACGCCGAGGAATGCTATCCTGGCACCCAATTTAGTGAAGATGCTATGCGAAGGCGCATGGATATACGGCTGTGGAGGTAACAAATGAGCACGGTGAGTTCAAGGTATAGAGGGGAATGTGGGTTATGAAACGTACCCCTGGCTTTGGTCCAAGCACATATTGTGGTTCGGCAACGCTGTTGTGTTCCCAGGGAGGCAGATGATGCTGGAAAAGCATGTAGTACTTGTGCGCCACGGCGCCAATCACCTTGAAGACCTGTTTCAGACAATCAGGAGGATGTCGTCTGGGTACCTAGACATTAGATCACTCACTGAGCATTCCATTGTCTTGGTATTATAGGAGCCAAATCCATCAATAATCTATGATACAGTCGAAGTTAGACTAGAATCTATGGTAACGAAAAGTTGAAGGGAATTCGTACGTCGTGGTCATCCCATATGTTCAAACTGGGAATCTGACAGAGCGCTGACGCGAAAGGCTCTGTGCTGTACCTGAAGACAGCAAGGTATTAGTCAGAAGAAGGACGTGTATGGACTTAATTTGTGACACACCTACCATTGAATGTAGTTGTCAAGATACCATGCTTCAATATCTCGATAAAGCTGCGGGGTGCATTGATACTCAAGTCGTTCCTCGGGATCTTTGACTTGCGTCCATTCGAGCAGGGGTCCCCTTGGAAAATCAGTCAAACGAAAGAGAAGATGTTAGGGTTTTCATACTTACGAAGTATAGACACCATCACTGTAGATCTGATCCCCACCTCCAATCCTGATATTCCATGGTTAGTCGAACTAGCGAATCCAACATACAGTGCTTTATACTAAATAGACACACTTACATCACATGAAAAGCTCTCTCACCATGTTGCCTCAGGACGTCCTTCCACAGTGACAGATGATTCCACTCCCCCTTGTCAGCATCGTCACACCAGCCATTACAGGAGTAGAACATGATGCGCATGGATTCATTATACGAAGGTATGACAAATGAGCTTGGCAGGCATCTTGTTCGATGAAGAAAGTTCACACCCTCGATTATGTACTCCCACCTGCTGGCAATTGAGTCCATATTGATGCTTAGATCGAACCTCCAAAAACTTCTGCTTCCATCGTAGTGCAGTAGGTATCCCTGTACACGAGTCCCAGAGGCTGTTTCAGAATAGTTGGTATCACCGACACCCATGAGAACAGATCGATGTAGGAGCAGGGCAGGTCCGAGTGTAGCCAAATCCCCGTCCGAGGAAGTCACTAGTAACACGCTGCCATGCCACTGGTTGTTATCCATATATCGATAGTTCAGCAGAGGCCCGCACACTACTTCCCTGTCGTGTAGACCTTTGCCTGAGCGCGCATATTTCAGCTTCGTCTCAAACTCCGAGAAAGCTGCGGGCTGGGACATATCACTAATCTTTGGCCTCTAGGCGATGTAAGTGGAGGTTAATGTCAGAGGGGTACTGGGTCTGAAGACATTGCCTTACATCGTATCAGCTGGTATTCGTGTACTTGAAGCTTTCGTTGGCCAGGTCAAGATCCTCTGTCTCTTAGCTATCAGCTTGCAGCAAACAAGGGGATAGCTGTCAGAGACTTATACATGAGTTCTGGAACCCTCCTACTCTAGATGCTACCCTGTTGCCCTTTGATACCTCACGGAAACTTGTCTGCCTGAATCATATTTACTCGAGACATGGCGTACATCGTCCCAGATGCGGAATAATTGCTGCTGTATCAGTCTAGCACTCATGGCCTTAGATGCTGCCTAGCCCCACAGGCATTAATTTACACTTTTGTTGATCAATTGGATAGTCTGCAGCTCTTCTGGGACCCCTAGGCCTCCAGATATTAGGCTTTCAGGGCGTTCAACCGAGCCCTCCCCACAAGGGAAAAAAAAAAAAAAAAAAAAAAAAAAAA
>NW_027137449.1:217040-218849 GCF_001889945.1 Aspergillus brasiliensis CBS 101740 | reverse complement strand
CATCCACTCCCGTCGATTCTTCACAAACAACCCAAAAAAAAAAAAAAAAAAAAAAAAAAAAGAAGAAGAAGAAAGAAACAGAAAGCAAAAAGATCATACTTTAGAGAATTTCTCATAAGACTCCCAGGTTCATAATGAGTAGAGTCACCTGAATAATAATTCTATAGTAGATACAGCTTAAACAAACAATCAACTAGCTAGCTCTTTCGAGACAGTGGTGACTCTGTCTACCTCCAGTAGTGGTAGAGAAGCTAACTCTTGCATGGCATACTCGGGATTTCCTTTACTCAATCGGTCCACTAGTTCATTCAGTCCCAAAATCTCATTCTACATACAGCAAGTGGAACCCTTTCCCTGTTGAAGGGGGTGGGGGTTACCTTGGAATCTTTCACATCTAGCCAGCCATTTTGACACAGGTTTCGAATATACCTCGCACGCAAGCAAATTCGTCGAGACTTGAAAGCATGCTAATGACTGCATCACACATATCTACGCATATCAATTGCAGAGAAGGTTTGTCATGAGAACTGTGCACCGAGCTTCTAGGCTTCGCAAGTGGCCATGTGGACCGATTTAGCTTCGCCTTGCCGTGTCATTATCTGCACATCGGTCGGAAGATACCGACGGTCGTATAGAGGCTAGAAGCTGGCTGAGCAGAAAAAAAAAAAAGGATTTAGCCAATCGGAAAAGGTACGACGTACATAAGCAAAGGGAGTATACCTTAGATCCGGCAGGAAGCTGCCGGTGGTTCCATACAGACAGAATCATTGGCTGAAGCAGCTTTGTGACCGAGAAACTTTAATCGGATGCCTGGAAATGAAGTTTTTCCGGATATGCGTCCGAACGTCCGTCCGGATGATGCTTCCGGAAGTTTCTCACAATTCGCCTCACTACGCCTTACTAACTAACTATGCCCTGCATCAAGAATGAATAGTTCCAATTCGCTAATCGGGTAAGTTTCGGAAAATTGAGACTAGGCAACCGTCAAGTGATTCTAGATTCAGACGCTTCAACGGAGCTTATCCACACTTCTCACGGAAAGATCCGACATAATCCCAATTTGGTAAAGTAACGGGGCTTGACAGAGAACATCACATTGGCAGAAGGCCTGGAGGTGGTCCAAGGCCATACGGCGACAGAGATCGCAAAAGCAGCATCAGTCGCTAATGTCCTGGAAGCGGGCATCTATGTAGACCACCCACCATAATGCCGAGCGGCATCAAATGCGCTTTTCCTGATGACTAGGTCCACTAACTAGGTTTCCCCCTTGAGATTGAAGAGAACTGTAGGAGGGCGGAGTAAAAATCAACTTATGCCAATCAGAAATGAATATCACACGGATGATATCGTTTACAAACAATATTGCGCGAATCATGATGCTGTACACCTCTACATGTTAATGGCATATAGTATGTGGCTTGCCGTAGGCGCTCCGCAAGAGCACCTTGGCTGTGCTATATCAGAGGACAGGAAGAACGCATGAGTCATTCGAATATATGTTACCGAAAGATCGGGTGTTGATGGTAGGGGATCTACAAGAAGAAGAATCTGTGGATGATTGATCGCTAGTAGTTAATGGCCACACAGAGCACGTTGTAGGGGCGAAGATTCAGAGACTGGGCCGAAGATTTCGTGTCCCAACTGTACAACAGATGTATCTATATGAATGCGAGTAGCTTTTGATAGAGCACATACGACCACAGGGTGTGGAAAATAGGGCTTCCCGTCCGCTCAGCCGTACTCAAGCCACACGCCGGGAGGTTAGTAGTTGGGTGGGTGACCACCAGCGAATCCCTTCTGTTGTATGTA